>NW_019268548.1:2134180-2166210 GCF_002738365.1 Cucurbita moschata | reverse complement strand
TTTTTTTTTTTTTTTTTTTTTTTTTTTTTTTTTACTTAATAGTAGTTTAGGAACACAAAGTCAATAATTACTCGGGATTTCAATTCTGAATTTTGTATTTGACGTATCTTGGTTGGGTGTGTATTAATATAACTCAGAGAATTCGGTCAATCATGACACTGTTGATTAAATTAGATTTTCTTTTATTGATTAAATTTTTTAAAAATCGAAAATTTTGTATCGACTCACAAGTTGACATTTTGTAGTTGGTCAAGAGTCACCCTGACCAACTAAAAATAAAATTACAACTTAATCCGACCCTACTTGTAAGATTATTACGAAGATTAAGAATATCTAACCTTTGTAAATGATGTTTATGTTGTGACTTGCTTAATATGTATTATAAATTCTATCGAAGTCATGTTGTAAATGTTGGATGATAAAAGTCCCTATATCGACTAATTTAGGTAATGATCACGGGTTTATAATTAAAGAATATTATCTTCATTGGTATACAAGATCTTTTGGGAAGCCTAAAGCAAAGCAGAGCGATGAGAGCTTATACTTGAGACAATATCATATTGTCGTGGAGAGTCACGTTCATCTAATAGGCTCAATTGCGAACAAAATTTATTGATACATTCCCTATTATAAAATGCATCCAAGAACAACACAAAAATTACATGTTCATAAGGAAAAATGTATTCCCATATACATCTTAGCTTAGCTAGCCTAAAATTACAAGATAAACAAACAAATCCAATAACAAAACGAATTAGTTTGAGTTGATGACACCATATTTGAAAACAATGGATCAGCAACCTTCATTTACAGATGAGAGGAACCGCCATGGATGTAGTCCAGCCGCCTCATTGCCGTCACCGTCTGGTATACAGAGAAGACAGCGAATGTGAGAGATATTCCTTCAAACGCGTCATTTCTTGAGCCACATCAACCATGGTCGGCCTCATTGCGGGGCTGAACTGAGTACACATCAGCCCCATTTCTATAACCTCCACTATCACTTCTCGCCATAGCCGCTTGCAAGGCCTTGGCCCTCCTTCCGCCGCCGCTGCCGCCCTGCAGTATCTGTCCATTGCGTCGTCCAGTATGGGGTCCAGCTCATCTGGGTATTGGCTTTTGACCCATCCCTGCAGCCCTGCTCCTTGCGCGAAAAAGTGATCTGTTGGACGCTTCCCTGTTATGAGTTCTAACAGAAGCACCCCGTAACTGAACACGTCCCCCTCTGTTGACGCCCGTTTTCCTAGTCCGTACTCTGCATTCAAATTTAGAGAAGGAAGATGGAGTTTAGACTACTAATCAACAAATAGGAACGTGAGATCCCACGTCTCTCGTGAAGAGAACTAAGCGTGGGAAAAACTCGAAGTGGACAATATCGGTTAGCTTTGGGCTTGGTCGGTTACAAATGATATTAGAGCCAAACATCTAGCGATGTGCCAAGAAGCTGAACTCCGAAGGATGGTGGACACTAGGCGGTGTGCCAGTAGGAGGTTGGTTTCGAAGGGGGTGGATTGAGGGGTTCCACGATCGATGGAAACGAGTGGCAACAAGGACGTTCGGCCTCAAAGGAAGATGGATTGTGAAGTCCCACGTAGAGCAGGAGAGCGGTGTGCCAATAGGATGCTAGGTCTCGAAGGGGGTGGATTGAGGGATTACATATCGATTGGAGAGGAAATGAGTGACAACAAGAGCATTGAGCCCTGAAGGAAGGTGGATTGTGAGATCGCACATAGGTTGGGCACAAGAACGAAGCATTTTTATAAGGGTATGAACCCTCTGCCTAGTAGACGCGTTTTACAATCTTGAGAGAAAGTCCAACGAACACAATATCTACCAGCAGTGGGACAGCTAAATAAGACAATATCGGCTAGAAGTGAGAAACTACTAACAAAATAATATCGGCTACAATTGGCGTGAGCACCTACGTGATCAAACCCAATGAAAATGGCTACTTAGTAAGTAATATGGTTAGTAAACTTACCAGGAGCTATGTAACCAACAGACCCACAAAGCAAGCCATGAGTGGAACTGAAGGAAGCTGAATCTTGCTGAGAAGCAGCACCATTATTGTCATTATCATGATTGTCTTCTCCACCGCTCACTAATCTGGCAATGCCAAAATCAGTGACCAAAGCAGTCATGTCCTCATCAAGAAGAATATTACTAGGTTTAAGGTCACAATGCACCACTCTAACCGGCAAATGGTGGTGCAAATACGCCACTCCTTCAGCCACATCGCTGCAAATACTCACCACTTGAACCAAATCAATCTTACACCAACTGGGTCCTTCCCCCTGCCTTGGATACAGGTGACTCTCCAAGCTCCCATTCGACATCAATGGAAGAACAAGAGCCTTAAAATCCGGCCGGCTGCAAGTCGTTATAATCTTCATCAAATTCCTATGCCTTGTTCTTCTCAAAACTTGACATTCTCTTTTAAAACTCCCTGAAATTTCCCCTGCTGTTCTTAATGGATTCAAAACTTTGACAGCGATTTTGGTGTTGTCTGGCAGAGTTCCCTTATACACATCTCCAAATCTCCCCGACCCAATTAGGCTGGAGGAGCTGAATCCGCCGGTGGCTTCCACTAGCTGCCCGTATGAGATTCTTGGGTACTTCCTCTCTTTTCTCTCTGTTTCCTGTTCTTCACGTTCTTCTTCTAAATCCCATTTGTTGAAAACTGCAAATCGTTCTCTCATTTTTGTTCTCACAGCTGCAAACGAGATCCCAATCATGCAGAACACAAAGGCTGCTGAAGAAGACATGAGAATCGACAGTATACGGCGCTTGTGTTTCTCCCTGCATTTTGGTAGGCCATTGATCGACCCACATAGACCATTATTCCCTTGGAAAGATGATATTGTCAGCCATGAAAACACCCCCTTGTTTGGGACTTTCCCAGAAAGCTTATTGAAAGAAACATCGAGCGTTCGGAGATATTGAAGTTGGCTGATTGAAACAGGCAAAGGCCCATCAAAGGAGTTATCAGAAAGATTGAGGCTTTCAAGCGCAACGCAGCTTCCAAGCTGCGATGGAATTGGGCCTGAGAGATTGTTGGAGGACAAGTCAATAGCAAGGACCATGTCCATTTTGCTAAGCTCCAATGGCAAAGGCCCATGTAAATGGTTGCTTGAAAGATTCAAATAGAGTTTCAAGCTTCTCAATCCTGCAACTTCAATGGGAAGAACCCCTGAAATTTGATTGCTAGAAAGGTCCAAAATCTCCAAGTTGGTGCATTTCCCGAGGCTTGATGGGATTGTACCTGAGAGATTATTGGCATAAAGAAGCAATTTTCTCAACTGGGAAAGATTCGCCAAAGCCTCTGGAATAGAACCAGAGAGGTTGTTTCTAGACAAATCAAGAAGACCCAAGCGGGGGATTTCGCCGAGAGAAGATGGGATTTCACCGGAAAGTGAATTGTTCGACAAATAAAACCTCTCGAGATTGGTCAATCTGGAAAGATCTGAAGGAATGGTTCCATTAAGAAGGTTACTTGAGAGGTTCAAAAGGGTTAGATTTCTAAGATTTGAAATGGAAGGAGGAATTGCACCATAGATACGATTATCATCCAAATGAAGCTGTGAAAGATTGTGATGAAGATCACCAATAATGGAAGGAATCTCTCCACCAAGACGGTTTCCAGCTAACTGAAGCTCTTGAAGATTTGAAGAATTCACTAAAGAAGCGAAAAAGGGTTGGAGATTTGAGTTATGATCATGGCTAATGAACTCATTATCAGGCAAGTAAAGGTACTGCAACAATGGCATTTTCAGAACAATCTCAGAAGGCAGCTCCCCTGTAAGCTTATTAGAACCCAAATCCAGCCATTTCAACTTGGTTGAATTTGAAAGCGCCAGAGGAATCTCCCCCTCCAATTTGTTTGACCAAAGCAAAAGACACATCAAATCCGTCAAAGGGCATTCATTCCTTAAAGGGATTTCGCCGCTCAATGAATTGTTGGAGAAATCTATGTATTTCAAGGACAAATTAGAACCATTGCAAAACAGAGGAATTTCGCCTTCGAGTTTGTTGCTACCCAGATCGAGAAACTCCAATTTCTGGAGAAACCCGAGCTCTGTGGGGATATTTCCTGTCAGGTGATTCCATGATAAGCTAAGTTGCTGAAGATTAACGAGAAAACCCAACTCCATTGGGATTGAACCTTCGAATGAGTTTCTTGAGAGGTCGAGAATTGTTAAGGAAGAGAGGTTCGACAGAGATGGAGAAATGGTGCCTTTGAGCGACATGTCGCTTAGATCAAGCTTTTGAATTTGTTGAGTTGAATTGTTGCATTGGATACCAACCCAGTTGCAGAAATGAAGCGTGGAAGATGATTTCCAATCCTTGAGATAGTTCTGTGGATCGGAAGCAATCCCATTTCTGAAGGAAAGCAATGCAGCTTTCTGAGGAGCGCCATTAACGGAGGCTTCTTCTTCTCCAGAAGCTCTGTTTTGTGAAAGAATTGCCAAGAACTGAAAGAATAAGACGCAGAATTTGCAGAGCTTCATGATTGAGTATGGAGTTTGAGTTGGAACAGGGAAGAGAGAGAAAGAGAGAGAAAGAGAGGGCGTTGATGAAACAGAGGGCATGAACAGGGGATTTAAGAAGGGTAGCAAAGGAATGTAAATGGCTAATAAAATAGTAGAGATCATATTTGACTCTAAAATTACTTTTTGTAACCAGTTGGAATTTTTATTTTCTATACAATTTTCAAATTTTAAAATTAAAAAGAAAAAAAAAATAATTATAATATTTTGTCCCAAAAATAAAAATAATAATATTACTGTGCCTAACAGCCGTTGAGGTAAGGGAAACAGGAGGCTTCGTTTCATATGGCGCTTGTGATGTTTGACTTTGACATGGATGAATGTGCGATGACCACGTGTGCAAATTACACACGCCGCGTAGGATAAGTTTAGGCTTTGAATATATGTGGTGGCAAACACGTCATCACGAGCAGAACATGCCTAACCCTATTTTATTAAATAAATAAAATAAAAGAAATTAAAAAGACAGCAAATTAAATAATTATTGAAAACAAAAAGGGTAAAATGGTGGAAATGTGGGGGATGGGAGTAGTGGATTATGTGCTGTTAAGAAAAGATAATACGATTTTGTACTTTATAAAAAATATAATACTAATTTAATTTTGGCTTAAAATTGGGCCGGCTTGGCTTGTTTGGATTTTGGTATGTTTGTCGGCTGCTGATCTCAGCTGTAATCATCATAATTTTACCTACGTTTAATCTTTTTCTTTTTACTGTTCACTATTCTGAGTTTACCAAATTATTACCAAGTAATTACCTTGAGATCTTTTGTCTTATTTTGGTCCATATTTCTAATTCTATTTTCGGTCAGTCATTGTTATTAACTTAGCATGTATTTTGGTTTTCATCTTAAAAAAAAAAAAAAAAAAAATGCAAACCAAGCCTAATAACTTTCATGACCAAACATCGAACTGTCATATCGATGATTAGAGTAATTGTTTTGGTTATGCTACATGAGTTATTCACAAACCCGCTCACACTCTTACTCAAACTAGCATATGAACACATTCAAAATCATTCTCTTTATCCTTGAAATAATTAACAACAATACCAAAATAAATATTGAGTATAAGTGTAATAGCTCAATCCCATCGCTAGCAGGTATTGCCTGCTTTGACTCGTTACGTATCGCTGTCAGCCTCACGGTTTTACGTGTCTGTTAGGGAGAGGTTTCCACACCCTTATAAGAAATGCTTTGTTCCCCTCTGATCTCACAATCTACCCCTAGTGGGGCCCACATCGATTGGAGAGGATAACGAACCATTCCTTATAAGAGTGTGGAAAACCTCTCTAGTAGACGCGTTTTAAAATCGTGAGGCTGATGACAATACATAACGGGCTAAAATGAACAATATCGGTTAGCGGTAGGCTTGGACTGTTACAAATAATACTCTATCATATACAGTAGATTCGGCCGAAATGAGCTGACCTAAGATTGGTAGTTTAAATTCCTTAAACTAAGAGATGAGGAGGTAATGGGTCGGATAAGTAGCAACTGAGAAGAATAAGAAATAAGAAATAAAAAATAAAAAAAAAAAGCCACCACAATAAAATAGATAAAGGAAGGCCTATAAATAATAAGCATGAAGAAAAACTCAGTCCTTATTGTCGTCCCAAATGATCATTCACATTTAGTTTAAGAAATTGAAAAGGAAAAAGGTAAGCTTGGAAGGATGGGTTCATCAAATGTAGCTTCCATTTTGAAAAGCAATCATAATTCACACCTGTTCTTTTCAACATAATTAAACAATAATAATTTGTACCTTCTTTTTCAAACCTCCCTAATACACCAACTAATGTCAACTCAATTGGTCAATTTTGTGATTTTTAGACTTCTTTTGGTGCATATAATTCGAGTGTTTTGCTTTAATCTCTGTACTTTTGTAATTAAATTCCAACAAGTTTTGATATTTCTAAATAATTGTGCAAGCATGTGAGCTCATATAAATTGTACTGTACCTTTATTGATTATATATAACCTTAGAAACAAGTGTGAACGGCGGAGAGAGCAGTTTTTTGCGGCTTTGAAGGCAATTTTGTCTGCCAAATCCCAACCTGCCAAAGCAATGAGAAACAACATCAGGAAAGCAGCATTAAACCAATGGTATATTCAGCATTTTCTAAAGCTTCTTCCTTACAATTGTTAAACTAACAAGGATTGAGCTAACCTTGAAGAAGTTTATGATTCTACCATATGATATGACACTTGTTTAAGAGAGAAAATATCAATAATAAGAATATTACATATTATGAGCTAAACAGTGCATGAAGACTATTACTTATCACACTTTTGTTAGTGGGAAAACTTGGGGAAGTTCAGTAATTATATTTTGTTATGTGAATCAAAACAAAATGAGGCAGATATTGTTGAGATATTGTTGAATACAACTATGTGGGAAACACTCGCACTAAGACCAATCAAGAAGAGAATACAAGACACTTTATAGAATATTGCTACTTTGTATTGCTTGGGATGATGAACTAAATAGGGTGGAGGGTATTTATACTATATAGTAGCCAATCTATTCCTAAAATTTCTCAACGTTTTTTCTTAAAATACCTAAATCATTTTCCTAAAATCCCTAAATCATTTTCCTAAGTTTATTCCTAAATCCTAAATCATTTTCTTAACATAAATATAGTCACTCATACCATGGTTGAGCTTGACTCTATTGGGATACAATAGTTGGGCTTGACCCTATTGGGATACAATAGTTGGGCTTGACCCTGTTGGGATACAATAGTTGGGCTACTGATGATATTTTAACAGATCGTTGAAATATAAAGGTAAAGAAACAACATTTGATAAGTGGCAGGGAATAACAAACGCTTACCAGCATATGTTTTGAGCAAGAGTTGGGACAGGAAGATCGGATATATCCGGGGGCTACGTCGAGGGAGGGCGAACACCTGTTTCATTGTTTTGGCATTTCTGAACTTCAATAGTTCATCTGCTTCATCCACAATGACCACTTGATTGCCTCTAAGTATTGATCGTTTCTTTGTAGTGCAGTGATCATGCTAAGAAAAGTAACCTTATCCGGTTCTATCCTCTTTTCTCTCATTTCTTTCACCAACTGAGCGGCTTCTTCAACCATCCCTGCTATTCCATATGCCTTGATCAATGCGTTGTAGCTATACAGATCGGGTTCGAGTCCACATGCTTTCAGTTCTGTCAGCACTTCCTCGACATCGTCAATCCATCCTTGTTTTCCATAGATGTTGATCATGATGTTGTAAGTGTATTGGTCACGTTCAGAATTCGAGTCCTTTAATTGCTGTAAGACTTGTCTGAAATCATCCATTCGGCCTTCTTTGCCATAAGCATCCAACAGAGAATTGTATGCTTCAAGGGAAAGCGAAAAGCCATTAAATTCCATTGTTCTAACTGTGGACGACATGTTTGCGAAGTCCTTGCTCTTTCCAAACGCAGATATCATAGTATTATAAGAGATTACATCAACCAAACCTTTTTTCTGAGCCAGCAATAACAGTTTTCTGGCCTTGGAAAAATGCTTGGACTTCCCATAAACGTCAAGCATGACATTTAAGGTCACGGTATTTGGAGCAAACCCACGTTGAAGCATTTCATCAAAAAGGCTGGAAAGCTCATCAACAAGCAGAGCACGGGAACAGCAATTTATGACACAATTATACATTTCCTGATCCCAAGAGACGTCACTATTCAGTATCCTATAGTACACATCTTGTAGCTTATCTACCATGCCACAACGTTGATAAATACGAAGCATGTCCCGGAACAGATATATGTCTGGAACAATGTCCTGCTGTTTATCCATCAAGTCAAGAACTGAGCATGCATCTTCCAATGATCCAGCTTTGACATACATTCTCACAACAACACTGAAGGCAATCAAATCCAAACGAATGCCTGAAGATTTCAGGCTTAGATAAAGTTTCTCCCCGTCAGAGAACCTACCCATGATGCTGTAGATATCAATCATTGTGCTCGTGATATGCAAGTTCGGTTTGTTTTCATGTTTGGGTAGTTGCGTGTATATCTTGATTGCATTCTCGAGATGGTCTAACTCTTTACACGAACAAATTAGCAAATGATATAAATTCTCCTCAAAACGAAGATCATTCCACTCTTTTTCCCTCAACACTTTCAAAGCATCATCCACTAAACCGTGCTTCACATAAGCCATTACCAGAATCGAGCAAGATGTCTGGCTGGCCAGAACTTTCCGATAGAACGATCCTGTCAAGAGGAGAGGCACACTTTTTATTCTTCTAGCCTTTTCATAAGCTTGTAAAACATTTCCAACAATGGAAGAAAGCCGGCATCCAATCTTCAGCATATCATTAAGAGTTTTAAGTGCACCTGCGTCATCCTCATGTTTGGCTTGAAGATTCATGAGGGTGAACAAGTTAGAGGCATTCGGCATATATCCTTTTCGCTTGAGTTCCTTAAAGTACCATTCTGCCATTTGGTAATTACCAGCTCGTCCCCAACCTTCAATCATGGAGCGATAAGTCGTTTCATCAGGTTCTACACCAGAGTTCTTGATGCTCAAGAACAGGCGTTGAGCAGCATCCATATTCGATGCTTTTCCATACCCAGTAATCAACGTATTATACGCAATGATATTAGACGAAAACCCATGTTCTTCCATCGAGGCAAACACAAGTTCAGCATCCTCCATTTTACCTTGCTGACAATAAGCATTAAGCATGACTAACCAGTTCTCTACATTCGGTGTTACCTTATCTTCTTGCATTAATCGAATCACCTCTTCTGCTTTATCGTACAAACTCAAACGCGTGTATATAGTAATCATAGATGCATATGCCGTTTCGCAGACAATCCCAAAGTTTCTCATCTGATTAAAAGCAAACTCTGCCTCCTTGAGGCTACAACTCTTCTGATAGAGGCCCATAAGCATTCCAAACGTTGCAACATTGGGCAGCACTTGCCATTCCAACATCATTTGAAACCATTTAGCACCCTGCTCTACAAGCCCCGACTTATAACAAGCATAAATAAGGGTGTTAAAGACCTGAAAGTCCAATTGATCACTCGACTCAGCTCTAACTTCTCTAATTAGCTTCTCCGCAGCATCCCAATCTTGTTGCCTGCCCAACACTCGAAGAATCAAATTATACGCACTCACATTGTGTTCTAATTTCCGGTTGATTCTCATCCACTCAAAGAAACCTAGTGCTTTTCGATCATTACACTTCTCTAACCTTTTTAAAATGGCATTGCAATCCTCTAAACTCAAATCGGACGATATAGTGGAGTAATTGACATCCAATTCGCCACCATGAAAAACAATGCTATCGAAAACTTTCTCACTACAATTCTTACTGAAACTAAAATACGAACCTGGCGCTCTCTTTGATGGCTTCTTGCCGCCAAAATACTTCTTCCTGGTGTCAATTTCATCAACCGCACATTTCGATTCGTAACCGCCGGATGTCTCCGGCTCGACCTTAGAAGGCTTGTGAGCCCTAACCAGAGAGTAAAGTACGAAGGACTTATTGAGATGAATATAACCAGTGATAGAGAAAACAGAGCAGCAATCAGAGAGCAGAGATGAATTAACCGGAAAATCGAATTTCTTAGAATGGAAAGAATCTAGAGAGAAGGAGAGTTTCAGGGAGGCCATGGCTGAAGATTGAGCTCGCAAGTCAGAGGTCAGCACAACGCATGGTGAAAACAAACGAAATGCAAAATTCAGGTCATCGATAGTATTGTGAAACGAGGGTTTATGAAAATGATAATCACCATAGCTTTTGGGATGGAGGAGATAACGGAGATTGAAGCAGTGGAGGAAACTAAGCGATCAAAGGATTGTCTGTTTCCCCGACCTCAAACAAATATCAGCGGGGATTCAACAACTGTACATACAAACCCCACCAACCCAATCCAATCCAATCTTATCCAACCCAACAGTCATTCTGAATTTATTCCGGATCGGCTTGACGAAGTGTTTTTAAGTAAATTTTCGGAAAGTATTGGTGTTGGAATCAGAAAAATTTCAAAATAATTTCAACTTCTGGAGTTCAAAATTTATTTCAATATATATATATATATATATATATATATATATATATATATATATATATATATATATATTTTTTTTTTTTTTTTTTATAAATAAATTTCAATTTAAAGTTTATGAAAATATGAGAAAATTTTAAATTTCGGGTATTATAAAATAAAATAATACAACGCTTCTACGTTTGAATACTAACAAAAACTGAATCTCTTCCGCTTTCAAGAAGAGGGTGGACTTTTGAGCGACTCTTTCAACTACCGCTTAATCTCCCAACAAGTTGCTCAGTTTAGCAGATCTTCAACTTTCAAGAAGAAGACAAACTAATTTTTAAGAGCGAAGACTAAAGAACCTACTAAAAAGATAAAGTCCTAGCGAAGACTGATTCATACTGATTCATACTCAAACAAGCCTTCGACTTACCAGAAGAAGGCAAACTAGTTTTTAAGAGTGCTACTAAAAAGATAAAAGTCACTAGATAAAGTCCTAGCGACTCAAAGAAGCCCAAATTTGAGTTTAACCCACTTGAATGTATAATCAAATCATTCTGTGTACAATGGCTGTGTACAATGGCTGTGTACAATAGCAGTGTTCTGTGGTCAATTGTAGGCTGTGATGTGAACCTAATAAACGAATTTTTACACACATGGGGGTTCCTCCATCCGGAACCCCCCATACTATCCAAACACCATGGAAATTAGCTTGCAACTAATTAATCTTGACCTTCATCACCATTTGAAATGTCAAAAAAGAACTTAGGGAGCGATGCGATTCGAGGAAGCTGCAAAAACAAATCACCAAATGAATCTTTCCTTGACATAGCTGAGGCTTGTATGCTTCCAGGAACATCCTTGTTAACTTCTGGATGAATGTTGATATGGTCTCCAGTATCCCTGCCATCCCTCCACTCTGTAGCATCCTTGAGTCGAACTTCCTCTTCGTGATTGTCAACAAAGTTTTCGCCACTGGTTTGGGAACTTTGAACGGCAGCAGGTTCTTTCTGCAAAAGGCAACAGAGAGAATTGACTCTTGACATGACTGATACCTCAGCAGGAGCTGCTGATGACAATTGATCGTCACTCAGCAAGTAATGTGCAATTTCATTCAGCATAGATTGGTATTCCTCCGAGCCATCATCAACAAAAGGCGTCTTTGTAGAAGCCATTTGTTCTGTAATATGATGTCCAATGTGGCTTACAAGGTCACCCATCGACATGGATGGATGAATCCCCCGAACCTTTATCTGCTCCCAGTTTCTCGGCTTCCTGCTAACTTCAGTACTTCTATTCTCTTCAATCTCATGAGCGTCCATCACTAACGTACAAATGGTGACATTGATCAGAGAAAAACATTGGGAAGCAAGCTATAGAGAACGAAGAAATTATGTAAAAAGAAAAACTGGAGGGTACTCCAAAGAAAATTCGCTAAAACTGGAAATCGAGACAGTAACATTCACAAATACTAGATGATTAATGCAAAGCACGTCTAGGATGCTATCGTCGCGTACATGCTTTTGAAAATCCAAGGCTAGTATAATTGACTAATCAGGGAAGTCTGATAAATTTAAAAGAAATCGAGCATGCTATGACATTGATCTACCTGGCACCCATCAATATCATATCTTCCAAAGATTAAATGCAAGGTAATTACTAATGAAAATGATCATTTTTCAAGCCCAGACCAACTTGCAAGTTTATTGTACCTGAACTGGGGGAAGGCACCTCCACAGTGAAAGGTTTGAACACCATTTGAGGGGAAGACTGTTCGACCTCCAATGATGACGCAACAGATGATGAAACTACATCCTGGAAAGTAGTAAGTAGAGATTGATTGTCATTCTCTGCTTGCTCCACGGTCGTAAAAGTAGAGGCTGATTCAAAATATGGAGATCCTGACACGATCTCTCGTTGTCGGCTTAAGAAGTTCAGGCGTGAATCGCACTGGATGAGCTTTTCGAAATGCTTGTTTAGAACCCCATGTGGACATTGCAGAAAATGCTGCCTATACACCACCGGTCCAATTTACATTAAATATAATGCCCTTAATCAGTCCTAGCTAACTATCCTACAAGATGAAGGCATGCTCGAACAATTACAAAATATACTTCTCATACATGTTTGCCATTTTCTTCCGTCAAGTCTCATTTAAAATAATCCGAGCAATGAGAGTCTCAAGAACATAATTAGGCAACTTTCTAATCGGACAAAAAAAATCGTTGAATTAAAAAGAATGCAAGACATGATCCAGCAATTGAGATGCAACAGTCTTCCAATATAAATTGCATGTATCCATACCAAAGAAGTAATGGGGGGAAAAATGCCATGGTCAACAGGAGAGATACAATAAATTCTGAACCTGCAAACCCAATTATCATCTACCAAGATTAAAGTAGTGAAGATTTACCTCTGTATGCTGGCCTCACCATCAGTAAAATCAGCTGCTGCTTGCCACAAGGTGTGCTTCCTCGGTTGAGGGTTGGTCTCCCTGAAAAACAGAGGCCGTCTAGCCAGCTGCACTAACCAAGCACACCAAGACTCAAGTAAATCATCAAACACAAACTAGAATGGAAAATCCAAAACTGATGTTCATAAATAATCATGAAGTCAATACCACAACGTTTAGTATAGCAGGTCCATCCTCAGGACAATTCGCTTTTAAAGCCATAATGTCTGACCATTGTATCTCAATTTTACTTTTGAGTCCACCCTCGAGGATTTCCCAGACGATCTTATGCTTAGCATAATAACACTTCGCCACTAAATCACCTTCATGTCTTGATTTATACTGCATCATAAAATGAGTCAGCTGGAGACATGCTTTACAAACTCAAAAATAGTAAGGCATTAGTATCTAATAATTTAATAAAGACCTCCCAACGTCCAATCTTTAAAAATGAAGCTGGGAAGTTTGAAGCCTTTAGTTTCTCAATGGTACCCGGCAGGGTAGCCTCCTGGTTGTCTTTTTTAACCACAAACTCAAAAGTTTCACTGTTTGAAGCTCCAGCCACTGTAGACGCACTCTCCTGAGAAAGCTTCATTTGAATAAGATCCAACAGGGACGGGCTCTTCCTTAGCATCAAACCAAGAGGACTAGGCTCATCGAGTGGATTATTGTGTGAAGAGGATGCATGTAATGTGTCAGGTCCCCAAACAGACTGCTAATCCACAGACAACATCAATTGCTCATTAATTAAATTCTATTCAGAAAGAACAGAACAAACATTTCGATCTCGCTCACTCAAACAAAATTTTGCAACAGTTATTAAAGCGGATTAAGATTAACTAAAACTTATGCAACTGTTCACTTCTCATCCAAATCCTAAAAACAAACCGAATAGACACAAATGCATTCAGCTCAAGTAGTTTGACTATAACCTACAAATGTTCAAATGAAAAGTCGTTTCACCAAAATAGCGTACTAATTTGGAAACAAACGGCCATGAAAATTTTCCATTTCTTTTCAAATCCGCACCATTCATCGAAACCAGATAGGAGCGAAACAGATTAAGAAAAAACCTTATGAAAATCGGGCTTAAGCCGCTTGTCCAAGTGATCATGCTCCTCGTGGAAGTAATCAACACACTCCCGCTTCGCCGCCAATTTCTCGGGATACAACGTCATCTTGGAATTCACGAATTGCACCATTGATATTCGAAAACGCAACAAGATTATACGACAGAAAGGAGAAGAAATGCGGGAAGGAGAGGATCACGAACCCTAGAATTAATAAGGAGGAAATTAAATTTAGAGCGGAAGTTGTCGTCGGCACTTGGCGGCGAGGAGACTGCTTATATCAACACGTGCCGAGTTGAAATTCCCATGTAACTCGATCTTCGATCAAGATAAAAGGAGGGGAAATTACGGAAGTAGAGTTGGTGCATTGGCAGAGAGATGCGGGAAGGAGGGGTAGAGTTGTAAACTCGATTGACACGTCAGACAAAATGGGAATATACGTGGGAAAGCGATGGATTGCGTAAACAAAAAAAGACGGCGACGGCGACGGCGAGTGGATGGTTTTTGAAGGATACGTGGCAGACAACCGAGAGGAAGCTTAGTTGTTAGGTATGGCCATGGGTGTTGCCTTTTTTACGTAATCGGCTGACACGACACGGCTGTTCCATAAGTAATAATATAATGTCCCACTTCAACCTTTTTATATTCTTAGAAAATTAAATAAATAAATAAATGAGGGTAAAGTATTAAAGATATATATATATAAAGTACAATTTTATACTAATTAACGTGTATTATTTTTCTCCAACGTGGAATTTCAGCTCTTTATAATATATATATATATATATATATATATATATATATTAAATACAATAGTTGTTTCATTTATCGAACAAGATTTAGATATACCAATTTTAAGTAACAATCAAATTTATTTGATCGAGAATTTAATATCTTAAATATGGAGATTTAAGTGAACAATCATCAACTTGTAACGCTCCACTCACCAAGAAGCTTGATTTCCAGTTGCTAGCGGTTACGGACACATTATATTTTTACATAAAAGCCAGCTAAAAATAACAAAAATATATATTTAATATTTACGATAAAGTCATGTACAACACAAAATTATAGATAGTTTCAAAATATGATAAAGTAAATAACACAAACGGTGAGATCTCACATTGGTTAAAAGAGTAGAACGAAACATTCCTTATAAGTACGTTTATAAGGGCGTAGAAACCTCTCCTTAATAGACACGGTTTAAAATTGAGAGGCTGATAATCGTACCTAACGGGTCAAAACGGATAATATCTACTAGCGATGGATTTAAGCTATTACACAAACAAACTCGGATCTGGGTAGGATCTCTTACGTCTCCAACTTGTCTATGCTCTCCGAACAAATGCATCTTTTTTGGGATTGAAAAACAAGTTTAAGCACAACAAATGCTAGTATATAAACAAAAAACAATCATATCCCTTAATGAGAATGTCTTCAAAGGGACGCAAACACAAGATGGGGCTGGACTTGAGCACAAGAAGGTGACAACACCTCACAACTTTAGCCTAAAACAGAAGCTTCAACTTTGAGTCAAAAAGAATGGTTTAAGCATGGCCAACTTGCCTATCCATCCCATAATTGACAAATGAGATAGCTCAACCACCACATCAGTTTTAGTATCATTTTTAATGTAATGTAACGATCAAAGCACACCGCTATCAGATATTGTCCTTTTGAGGCTTTTCCTTTCGGGCTTCCTCTCAAGGCTTTAAAATGCGTCTGCTAGGGGAAGGTTTCCACCACACCCTTATAAAGAGTGTTTTGTTCTCCTCCCCGACCAATGTGGGACATCACAATTAAATTCCTTTTCATAAAAAAAAAATGGATGCATCTAATATAAACAAAAGCTAGAGAGATCAGAATAACTACAGTAAGATTATGACTTCACCTGTTCTCTTGGAGTGATGATTTTGATTCTTCTTTGAGGAAGTAAATCAAAGAAGAAATCAAATTTGTTTATTGTATAAGTAGAAATTAGATATGATTACTTTGTTTATGAGATGAAACAGAGCAAACAGGGCAGACATCCCAGATCCTCATAATTTATAGAAGAAATAAAGCTCCATCTTTGTAGCCTATCAAGTTAGCAAAAAGAAAGAGAGGAAGGGAATTAAAAGAACGCGTACCATTATCAACTGATGAAATAAATTAGAGATAAGATCTTTAAGCAATCGAATTTTTCCATTTGATGAGTTCTGGAAAGTTGAAAATCGTTTGATTACACATGAAGTGAGTAGAGGCAGGTGTAGTGGGGCGGGGTGATGACCTCTACTTGGCCTGCCTATTCACCTTCAGGTACGGCAAAGCACCAATCACATTATCGTAGTCACTTCGGCTCACTGGGTGCTGTGTTAAGACGGAAACCAATCAAAGAAAACACTCGGTAACATAACCAGATATACAAATGCTGAGAACTAGCCAATTTTCCTTGCACAACAAGACTTTTTTGGTATTATAAAAGGCACTTTGTTCATATAACAAAATCATAGGCATGAATATTGTTGGTAAAATAGTTCATTAACCATAAGATCTATATGCCCACAGGGGAAATCAGAGGACTCGACCAGTTGGTAACAATCTAGATCGAATCAAATTTGAACAAAAGGCTAAAGGAACTGCCTTTGTTGCTCTCAGACGCAACCAATGAATCAATAACAACTAGGCTGTGTACTACATTCTGAAAATTCAAAACCAAAGCTATTTTCTTGTCAAATAACTTGTCGCATAGTGATTGAAAATGGTGGCTGGATTGGCTAAGTTTTGATCCATTTATATAAACCCTCTCCCAGAAAAACTCTCAAGGGTACAAGTTTGGAAATTTCGCATTACAGATACAGAATCGTAAAAATAAAAACAAGTAAAGATGGCATACCATTTTGGAAAGCCGTAGTTTCCTCTTTGTGTTCTTCTTGTACAGCAAATGCTGCTTTCCAGCTCTCCTCCGAACGATTTTCCCTCGACCCGTTACTCTGAATCGCTTTGCTGAAGCCTATCCAGTCACACCAAACAATCAAATCAAAAGGAAAAAGAAAATTACAGTACAATACAGAAAGAGAAGACAATGTTAGGAGTCACTCCCATCCCATCCACAATTATATGTGATATTGTCTACTTTGAGCATAAGCTATCGTAGCTTTACTTTTAGTTTTCTAAAAGGCCTCGTACCAGTAGAGATGTATTCCTACTTATAAATTCAGGATCAACCCCTTAATTATCCGATGTGAGACTTTTCCCCTAACAATCCTCAACAATCCTCCTCTCGAACAATGTACTCTATAGAGCCTCTCCGAAGATGTATGGAATTCTTGAACAACTTCTCCTTAATCGAGACTCGACTCCTTCTCTAGAGTCCTCGAACAAAATACACATTTTGTTCGACTCTTGAGCCACTTTTGACTACAAGTTTGAGGCTCACAATTTCTTTGTGCGACATTTGAAGATTCTATTGACATGGCTAAGTTAAGGGCGTAACTCTGATACATGTTAAGAATCATGACTCTCCACAATGATATGATATTGTCCACTCTTCGTGACTTTCCCCATAATGCTTCAATACCAATAGAGATTATTTGTTATTTATAAATCCATAATCAACCTCTATCTCCCCACCATTCTCAACAAAAATAATAATGACATTAGCCCCTTCAGTAAGTGTCTAGAATTGGGTACCGTAAGGAGTACTTGAAATTCAATCCCATTCTCGAATCATAATACAAATTCGATTAAAACAAAAAACAAACATATCCGACTATCTAGAAGACTGAAATTAACTTCAATTAATCAGAATCCAACCAGAATTGAACCATACAAAAATATCCCAAAAATACACAGAGAATTGAGGGAAATAGAGACCTTGTGGGTTTTCATTTTGTACCCTTTGGCAGCGACGACAGTGAAGGGAGTATGAATTCGAGAACTGGGAGCAATGTGAAATGGCTTCTGAAGTAAAGCGACTCCAAACCTGGAAATGTTGTGGGAGGAACTAAGCCTCAACGAGTACGCCTTGTTCGACGACGGGAGCCGGACGGAACTACGAGAGACGCCAACTGATGAGCGAGAGCACAGTGGGTAAAACCTAAGACCAAAGGACGCCGTCGCCGAAGCAGATGCCATGGCTCCTGAAGCTTGGAAGCGTCTCGTCTTTCTCCTTCTTGCCAATCTATACGAGCCTCAAACTCGGCCTGCCGTGCGGATAAAGTGAATAGCTTTTATTTCATTTATCATTTCTTAATTTTGAAAAAATAAAAATATTTTTAGGGCCAAAATGGGACATGCACATTGGTCATCCTCATATTTATTATATGTTACAATTTTTCATTTAAATTTTTTTTTAAAAATTATACTTTAACGTTTTTGATATAATCAAATTAAATATATGATTTAGAAACATGTTATAATTTTTACAGATATTTTTTTATGACCAGAAGAAAAGCTGCCCTGAGCTGGTTGGATATCAATTCATTATCTCAATGTCCTTTCAATCATTGGTTTTTATTATTTTATTTCTACCGTTAATCAATGAGCCAATATATTAAGACACTGATTTTAATTCCTTATTTTTTTATTAATACACAATTTATTCCATCTATTAAACTTTAAAATGTCATTTTTATTTGGTGGTGAAGAATTTGAGCTCGGCTAAAAAAATAGTGATTGATAAAGTGACACTTGTGAATAATATGAACTGAACTAGTTGTAGGTGACATTACTAGACCCATCGACAGTCTTGCCAAGAAAGAATACCAAACCAATGTTAAAAATGGATGATAAATTGAGCTTAAGACTGATGAAAAATATAAAAATGACAAACAAATATCAGCGATCCGTTCAAAAAGGATAACACTCTATTAAAGAAAAATAAAATATTTTTATTGATTCAGTAAATTTTAATATATATATTATATCTCGTGAGATCGGACAAGATTTATGCAAGTTGACCCTAATTCTTAATAAATATAATTAGCATGATATGGAAATATTAATCATTTTATATATGGATATAAATAAAATTGGATGTAAAACTATGAAATATTAAATGTAGAATAGCAATCAAATTAGTAAAAGTGAAATTATTCCGTCATTTGGTGAGGAAGAAAACAATATAAAATCCCGTTGTTTGGAAGAGCGGTAGAAAGTGATAGCGGAAGAGGGAAGCTTCCAGGCAATGAAACCGATGAAAGACGGCACAAATGGAGAAAGAACAACCGTCATGGCCGGCTCCAATTTTACCACGAACACTTCTAAAATGGAAGGTTAAAGACAAGGTAGAAGAAGCCATCCACTAAAAAACCGATTGATGAAGCATTAGCAAAATAAGAAGAAAAAGATAAGGTCCATGGCCGGTTACCTTACAGCTAGCTCTATATTCAATTGAACGCCAGCCCTAACTCCACTCATCATCGCCTCCGATCTCGAGATTATATAACCTATCTCCTTCCTTCATAACTTTTATCGTCAATTTTAAACTTCTTGGAAATTTCACAATGGCGAAATCCACATCGCAACAACTTCAGATTAGAGAATCGAACAACAATGTAAATAAAAATATTGTAATGAAGACGAAAACAAAGCGAACTCGGAGGAGCGTACCGAGAGATTCGCCTCCTCAACGAAGCTCCATTTACCGCGGCGTTACTAGGTTTTATTCATCGCCCTTGCTTGCTTCTCTACGAGCTTCTGCTTCTTCTTCTTCGTCTCTCCCTGTCTCTGTCGATTGATTCTGACTTCGATTGCGCTTCTGTAAACCCTAGGCATCGATGGACGGGCAGATATGAGGCTCATTTGTGGGATAAGAATTGCTGGAATGAATCGCAGAACAAGAAAGGAAGACAAGGTAATTATATATTTTTAAAAAAAATTAAATTACAAGTTTTGAAAAATAAATAACCCGGCTCACTCGGTTTCGTTGTCTCGGCTTGGCATCTCGGCTTGGCGTTCGCTCAGTTTATCTTGGTAAGCTATTTATTTATTTATCATACTTAGAATTTAATAAATTCATTATGTATTTTTTTTTAATTATTGAATATATTTATTAATGAGTTTTTACCGTTTTTTTGGTGGTAATTTTGAAAGGTGCATACGATGACGAGGAAGCGGCAGCCCATGCGTACGACCTTGCAGCACTTAAATACTGGGGCCAAGAAACCATTCTTAATTTTCCGGTGATTTTTTTTTTCTCGGCTTCCTAAAAGTAATTATAATAATAGTAAATTATATTTAGGGTTAGAATTTTTATAGGTTATTTTGGTAATTTCAGCTATCGACGTACCAAAAAGAGCTGAAGGAAATGGAGGGACAGTCGAGGGAAGAATACATTGGGTCGTTGAGAAGGTTTGGATTGCTTATCCCATAAGATTATTAAGGAAATTACATTATTTTGGATCGTTGTTAGGATGTATAGACCTCCGAAAAAAATCTTATACCAATATCGTTAATTAACGTTTAATTATTAAACTTCCAGAAAAAGTAGCGGGTTTTCTCGTGGGGTTTCTAAATACAGAGGCGTTGCTAGGTAATTTCTTTTTATAATTACATTTAAATTATACAAAATATAATTAAACTTTTTTTATTTAATAAATGAGCTTAATTTGAATGTGCAGGCACCATCACAATGGTAGATGGGAAGCTCGAATTGGCAGGGTGTTTGGCAATAAGTATCTCTATCTTGGAACATATGGTGTGCTATTTCTTCCATTTTTATTTTGTAATGAAACCAATGTAATAACGCTACAAATATTTGTTTTATATAAAAAAAAAAATTAATATTTTTTATATGTACATTATACATTATTTTAATTTGGATATGGTAGTTTATAAATTATAATATTCATAAAATGCAATGGATGAATTATACTACTAAAAATTCATGCATTATTAATTTGATTTCTATCATTGTAATTTAAAAAGTATATGAAAAAAGGTACAGGGAATTAAATAATTAGAAACTAATGTGTTGATAACTAAATCTTCGTAGCGACGCAAGAAGAAGCAGCCACGGCGTACGATATCGCAGCCATAGAATACCGTGGACTCAACGCCGTCACCAATTTCGACCTGAGCCGTTACATTAAGTGGCTAAAACCCTGCAACGACGTCGTTTACGCCAGCGACCACACCCTCAACATTGACTCTGTCCTCCCAAGCCCTAAACAAGAACTGGACCTAGGGCTCTTCCCGGCGGACCAAAACCAAAGCAGCACCGATTCGGCGACGGCGGAACCAATTGCCTTACCTCCATCCCACAGACCGACCACCACCACCACCACGTCAGCTCTCGGCCTCCTGCTTCAATCTTCCAAGTTCAAGGAAATGATGGAGATGAATTCGGCAACGGAGTGTCCGTCGACGCCGACGTCAGCGGAGAAGCTCGAACGGCGACGGTGCTTGTTTCCCGATGATGTTCAGACTTTCTTTGCCTGCGATAGCTCGGGATCTTACTGCTATGGAGAAGCGGATGATGCAATTTTTAGCGATTTCAACTGTTTCGTACCGCCGCCGCCGTCGCATTACGATTTTGACGATTAGAAGAAGGATAGAAGGATCGAGGAGAATAATTAACGAAGCATCTGCAATATTGATTTTAGATTTAGTAAGAGGACTTTTTAACATCTGCTGATTAAAAATAATTCTTTTATTTTGACTAAAGATTCCAATACCCATAAAAATTTAGTTACGAATTTTTAATACATTTTCGTGTTCTTGAAGATTGTTGGGAAGAAGATTATAAATAAAATAAAATAAAATAAATAAATAAAAAGATTTATAGGGGCCTTGGGGTGATGACGTGGCAAAAAATTTGTCGGTATCTGCATCAATCAGCAATAGTACTCATTTGGTTGGAACTTGGAACGAGCTGGCAAATTTTGAAAATTCCCGCGTACTCCATTTTTCTCCTCCCCGCCCCCACGAACATTAGCGATTGTTTGGTGGCAATTTCGTAAATCCACTCAAGTAGTTGGGTCTTAATCGTAATTTCAAGAGGCCTCTCCTCCGTGAATATATATAATTTCAGTTTTCCCGCCCAATTTAGTCTCATCTACTTCCCTCCTCTGCTACTTTTTTTGTTCGCTGATTTTTCCACGAGAAAAATGCCAGACTTGGGTAATCTTTCACTCTCTGCAGCTCTTACGCTCACTCGGTGCCCTAATATCAAACCTGTTATTGATCCTACTGATATTACATCTTCGCTCCTCTGCGACGATTCTGTTAAATCTCTGCCTACTGGTAGTATTTGGGGGCAGGGGTTTCAATGTTCATTTCCCAACGATGATGAGGTCGGCAGAGGCTGTGGGATTAGGGTTTCGAGCCAGAGCGGAGACGCGTTGGACAGATCTAAAAGGCATTATGGAGGGAAGAATTTGGAAGACCATGTGAAATCTTGGGTTCGTAGAAAGCAAGAGTCCGGCGTTCCCGAGTCTCGTTGTTCATTTCCATTTCTCGAAGGCGCTCGGAAAATGGTTATTTATCTTCCTGTTTTATTTTTGAGTTTTACATGCTACAGTATTGGAGCTGGTAGATTGGTCGTGTTTAGCATGTCTTTCTTTGATGGAGTTCCGTTCTTCTTGTTTCTAGACAAGGAACTTTGTTTTTATTTAAATTAATAAGGGTTGAAGTTCTAGATGACATTTCTGAAGCCGAATCAAATGTTTTCGTGGAAGTGTATATTGAAGTAGTTCATATACCTTTGAGAAATGCTTGAGGAAATAATTTGGATGTAGAGCGTAGCAATTTTAGTTTGAGTAGCTTATGATGAAAATTCTTCCCCCACCGATGTTGATTTTAACTGCTAGTTAGTTTCTTTTTCTTTAATTTGTTGTAAGTGGACGTGTAGCTGATAATTGAAAAGTAAGCACGGCGCTTGAACTTCCTTCTTAAATTTTATGTCAATTAAATTGTTCCTTCTACTGGCTGCTCCAGGTAGAAAAAGAATGTTTGTGTTGCCGGAGATATATATTTCCCGGAGAGGAGGTCGAATGCAGTATTCGTGGCTGTGGAGGAGTTTACCATGCAATATGTGCCAAGGAAAGCTTGGGATTCTCAGGTCACAGGAAGTTCAAGTGCCCTCAACATGTAATCTCATTCTATCATCCGTTAAACTACATATTTTCTTTTCATAGTAAAACACAGACACAAACATCCTCTTTAACCATACAAGGCGCCCTTCTGTCTTCATTACAGCACAGCCCTCAATTAGCTTAAGCTGCATATTGACAATACACTTGCCCTTTTCATTTTCCTCAAAATTTCAATACCTTCTGATAAGATGACCACTAGGATCATCTAATGCACCAGTAGGGGCTTTATTCATCTTAGCTTGAGTCAGTCGATTGCATTTTCTTGAACTTTCCCCTCTTTCCTCTTCTTAAGGAACTAAATCCAAATTTCTTCTAAAACAACTACTCCGTATATTTGTTTTGTCTATTTATTAATTATTATTACCTTTGTTGTTATCATTATTTTTTAGCTGAAGTTTTGTCTTTTGAGATTGAGTTTTTTAGATTTTACATTGAAAAATACTTATATTATCATAATATTTAGAATAATCAAACCCCATTGATTAGAATTAATCTGAACTATAGTTAGTTAAATATAGTCGTTGAGAAGATACTGATCATTGAAGTCGTCAGTGTGTATTTATGAATATGGTCGCTTTTGGTTGTTTATAAATATGATTTTATCTTTATCTTGCGGTAGATAAATGGTTCTATAATTTTCGAGAATCTTGCTGCATTCTATGGCATTGGAACTCGTCTATGATATTTTATAATTGAATGTAGAATTATTGTGATTGCACTTCAACACAGTTTTTATCAAATAGTTGTAAACATCAGCTGATATGTGTGTAAATATATGCTTTTTTGGGAAACAGGAATGCTTTATATGCAAACAAAGATTACATTGGAAGTGCATACGCTGCACTATAGCATCGCATGATAAATGTGCACCATGGCCAGATAAAGTGATGCATTTAAATAATCAACCTGGAAAAGCCATCTGCTGGAGGCATCCAACCGACTGGCGAGTGGACTTAAAGGTCAATTTTCTTCTATCCTTTACCTCCAAAGTTGTATTTGCTTTTCTCTTTGAAGATGCCTTCTCATGCTCAATGTCATTGATAAATCTGAACCTTCTGATTTGAGTATGCTATATGTTATTCAGATGTATGCCCGTATTTGAAATTATAACTTCTCTGTGGTCACTACCAATTGGAAAATGAAATGATCGCTTTTTTCTTTTGAATTTAAACTTCTTATGCTATAGTAGCCTGCCTATATGGATGTTTCTCTTTACAAAGTGCTTGTAAAATAATGTTGCATAGGTGATTTATTGTCTTTAGCTGTATTGTGCAACTCAATCTCGAGTGACTGGTAATTTCTGAAAGTTATTCCTGATATGAAGCTTACTATGTTGTTTTATGTGGCTATGATGATATTAGCTTTGTGACACTGTATGTCATTCAGGCTTAGAACGTCTTTTCGGTTTATTCATTTTGAAGATACCTAGTTTTAATGCTTGTTTATCTGGCTAGTTAATCTTGTCTTTGACCTCTCTCTCTCTCTCTCTCTTTTCTTGTTGAAGTTTTACTTCTGCATCTGTATCTTTATCTTTAGGCTGGCTGACAGGACTATTATATTTGTTGAATGGGCAGCATGCAGTGACAACAAATGACATAGAGGTTCGATTCACAAGCAATTTACTTTGTTAGGTTCTCTTACTCCCTACCTGGTGAATGTGTCAAGTATTCGTGCTACATTTTGAATTTTCAAAGCATGGAGATCATACACTTTGGGATTCTAACATTTTTATTTGTTTTCGAGATATTTAGATTAACATTTTATCTTGATTAAAACCAGCACCTTGTGTTGAGGATTATTGGGAGTGAGTCCCACGTTGGTTAATTTAGTGGAAGATCATGGGTTTATAAGTGAGGAATACTATCTCCATTGGTATGAGACCTCTTGGGGAAGCCCAAAGCAAAGTCATGAGAGCTTATGCTCAAAGTGGACAATATCGAACCATTGTGGAGAGTCGTGATTTCTAACACCTTGTGCATGTAAGACTGATGCAATTTATATGTGCCTTTGAGTATACGCTCTCATTTTTCATTTGGGCTTTCTAGCTGCGTCATTTTTTTTTCTCATTTGAATTTTCACTTGAAGGTTATTAATAATTTATTGATTTGAACTAAATTATGTAACTGGTTCTCATGTCACTTTTTCCTGTTCTTGGTCTAACGTGGTTTTATTCTGAGAAGATATGCCTAAAATCGACAGAGAAGATTAAAATATGGAATAGGCTTGCATTTGAATCTAAATTTATATTGCTTGATGTTCTCACTCGCCAAGCATCCGGAGAAGAAAAGGGGTTCAGTGATACATCACGTCATAAGTCACGTGCTCTATTCCTTTCTTTACATTGTGTCTCACGAAGTTTCTTTTTACTTCACATTTAGGAGGTATTTTGTCGCTTGCCTCTTCCCTATGTTGATGAGGAATTCAAGATTGACATAACATGGAAAGATATGGAGAAAAAGATGGAGCCACCGCCATACACCCACATAAGGCGCAGTATCCTTTTTGTATTGTTGGTTATATTTGAACTGTTATAGAAGTAAATAACAGTAGGATGATTCATAAGTAAACGTGGAAAGGCATTCTTATAATGATGTTTAAAAGTTTCTTTCAAGCTTCTCCGTCTTTGTATTCATAGAAGTTATATCTTCTATGGTCGGGCCTCATTTATATGCTTTGAATAAGTTTTTAAAACATTTTTAGATTGGTAGTTTATTATTGATGAGTAGGTTTAATTAAAATTTCATTTACAATAATCGTGCCATTTTTCTTAACTGAATTAAGATATTTATCTAGTAAAGAAAAAGCGGGATAGTGGTGTTGCTGATGGCATTGGATGCACAAACTGTAAATCTGAATGCTCGGATGACTGTGTGTGCAGGTGAGACTACTTTTATCCAAAAATGTTAGTGATTGATGTCCACCATATTGTTTTTGTATGTTTGCTATTTTCTTTAAATAAGACAGGAAGCTTGTAATGACAGATATTAAAGAATATGCAAGAGCATGCACTTGCCCAACAAGTTACCAGAAAAAACTCCAACCCAAAAGATAAGACCTGCCTGATAATTATAAAATACCCTAGGTATTGAGGTCCAAATAGAGACATTAAACCTGATAACCTCGCATATCTCCCTCACAAAACTCCCTTTATCTCAAAATACTATGATTCCCCTCAACCTAATCTTCCACACCCCTTAATAAAAGCAAGCCTACCAAAGGACTTCGCCCTTCTTTCTTAAAAGGGGAAAAGGGGACATCAAAACCTTCTCCATCATAGCCTTACCATTAATGATAGCTGTACAATTTTAATGATAGCTGTACTGGTAGCTCCAAAGAATATGGGTTTGGTGTTCTTTTACAGACCTCCACTTCCTAGTAAAACGGAACTCTTCCATCCAACCCCACTTCCAAACTCCACCAAAAATAAAAAGAGGATTTAAAGGAATACACATTGTTTGATGTAAAAGGGTCAGCCCACCCCCCCCCCTTCAAGAGACCATATTCCAAAGAAATCAATGATCGGAGCCCGAAGGAAATTCAAGCACCCAGAGACTGTCTAGAGTCAAGGATCCAATTCAACCAGCCCCTGGAGAGGATTCTTATATGACACATAATAAATGCATTCTGCACAAGCGTCTACAAGACATCTTCAAAATTTGTTTGATACGCTTTATTTCTTAAAGTTGGAGTTATTTTGGATGAATAAGTGATTTTTTTCAAATTACTTACAACAACCCATCCATCATCTGATAACGTTAGTATGTTTATAATTTGTACCTTCTTTTTTTGTATAGATTCATTATTTTCAATGATAGCTGTACAATTTTTGATCCAGTCTCTTGAGTTGTCACCGCATTTCCATCTCTGCTTCATTGTATAAGCACTGAATTAGCTGTCATTATGGCTTATTAGGGTTCAATGCATAAGCTGTTCAAAAGCTTGCCATTGCAGAGACACTTGTACGAATAGACCATTCCGTAAGGAGAAGAAGATCAAAATTGTCAAGGTAAGTTGGATAAATATATCAAATTCTTGATTTTTTAGGTATGGTTGGATAACCATTTAGTTTTTGGTTTTTGATATTTGATTTTTTTAATCTACTTTTTTTTTTTTTTACAAATATTTTTAAAATCCAAATTATGTTTTGAAAATTTAAGAGTAGTTTTAAAAACTTTAGTTTTTGTTTTTTAAATTTAGCTATCAATTCAAATGTTTCCTCTTAACAGTGATGAAAACATTGTATATAAAATGTGAGAAAACAGCAAAATTGTTCATAAATGGTTATGAGAAATAATCTTTCAATTTTTGTTAGTATTATATCTAGCAAGTTGAATTTTATTTATTTTTCTTTTCTGAATTCCACCTTTTAAGTAGTTATTTATTGATAAACCAATTTCAGACTGAATATTGTGGCTGGGGTGTGGAGGCAGCAGAGTCTATTGGTAAAGGTGAATTTGTCATCGAGTATATTGGGGAAGGTAGTTCTCGTTTTTCTTTGCATACAACATAATCAATTTATTGGTGCTACATAAATCTCTACTTTTTTTTATATATTCGTCAAATTAGGGAATCTTTATCAAAATACAAAACTTTCCCAACCTTTTCCATATCCAAGTATTTTAACATTCTTGAATAATATTTTACCTCTCAAGGGAACGTTGGTACTAAATACAAAATTTAGCAGCTAAATATTTGAGATAAACTAATGTATAATTAAATTTAGAGATAATTTAGATTAGTGACAATTTCAGTCAAAAGTAGGATATAATAAAGAAATTTCCAATTGTATGCGAATAATTATCAGAATCGACGAAGGTAGAACATCACAGAAACACCAGAAAAATATAATTTCAAACTTCGCCCTCTCCCTTGTCTGGTCAGAGTATTTGTCTCATTCTTTGTTGGCATGCTAGCAAATGATAACTCTAAACTGCACTGAATCTATTCTTGGCTTTTCCTTTGAAATGAACGACATAAGAGAATGGGAAGGTCTTGCTGCACTGACTTAAGAGTCTATCTAATGGTTGAGGTCTGAATATGTAATAGCCCAAGCCACTGGTAACAGATATTGTTCGTTTTCACCCATCTCTCCCTTCTCTTAGGAGCCATAATCTATCATAGACAACAAGCTCAGGTTACTTATTATCCTAGCACGTCATTCAGTCAAGGGAAATAAATAGTAATTGTAATAAACATGTTTCATGACTTACATCACCATAAGACTTCTATTTTCTGAGGTTCTAGAGAACGTTCAGAGCATTTCTCTCTTCTACCTTATTTCTAAATTCGACCTTTAAGGTCTTCAATAAAATCTTGGAAGTTTGATCCAATCGAGAAAATTAATTCTCAAACTTCCACCAACTTTGCTGGGTGAAAGGTCACTGAAGCAAGAAGTGGTTTCTAGATTTGAAGTGGAGATCTAACTTTTTTTTTCTTATTGCGTCTTTAATTTGACTTTGATCTGGATTTTAAATTTATGAGCAGAAAACATGCTCTTTTAGCTTCCTAGGAGAGTAGGGCATTGGAGTTCGATGAGACCGAATGTTTTCTTTTTTGCTTTCTTGAACATCATGATTATACGCTGCATTGTCTTGTTCTCAGTTATTGATGACGCTCTATGTGAACAAAGGCTTTGGGACATGAAATATAAGGGCATGAAGAATTTCTATATGTGTGAAATTCGGAAAGACTTCACAATTGATGCAACTTTCAAGGGCAATGCATCTCGTTTTCTAAACCACAGCTGTGATCCCAACTGTAGTCTTGAGAAGTGGTTAGTTGGCTTCCCCTCTGTTTAATCTCTTTTTTCTTTTTTTGCTTTTAATTGTTTTTCCTTCTGAGTTCTTTTACCTCTTGTTGCAGGGATTGTAAACTAGTTTTCATGTTTTGTTTGTAGGAATATACTCTGTTAACAATTATATATAAAATTACACAAAATGATGTTTGACACAATAGTTTTCTGCTGATGCTACCTTTACAATAACCATTTAAGATAACTGCTTTGTTGACGTACTTTGGTCTGTCACGTCAATGATGTTTATTGCGTAGTCATTGATTCTTTCCCCTTATATGTGACGGGAGGCGCAATGGTAGAGGCAAGTCACAATGCTAGCATATCTTAAAACCATCCAATTTTTCGGCAGGCGTGAATAGTAGGTCACTGCCGACTCATCTTCCAAGTGTTTATCAGTTGGGAAATCGTTTTAATTGAATATCTTTACCTTCCTCTTTGTTGCCTTTTGCAATTTATTGTTTCATGCATTTAGGTTTTGAATTGCAATGGTTTATTATGAAGTTGTTGATTCTTTTTAAGGAACAAGCTGTGCATATCAGACAAGTACTGCCTCAATGATTGCATCATTGTACAAATCCAAGATTCTCTGACTAATAATATTGGTTTTGAATAGGCAAGTTGAGGGGGAAACACGTGTTGGTGTGTTTGCTGCTCGATCAATTGAGGTTGGAGAGCCGTTAACATATGACTACAGGTACGTATTAGTACCGTCTAAAAGTTAATCATTTGTTTTTCTATTACGTATGACGACTCTAATTTGTTTGGTTGAAGCAAACGCATGCATGAATATGACTGTTTTCATGTATTTAATGTGAACCTGTGATATTCGGGATGTTTTGCGATTGTCTTTCAGTGATCATTATTTTTAAGAAGAAAACTGGTAAACACCCTCCTCCCCACCTGCCCTGCGTTTTCTTAAATATATTTTATTTTAAGTTCTTCACGAGCATGAGGAGATTTGAAACCCAAAATGTAATGTGCATTTTCCTGCCGTGAACTTACTACTAATTTGTAGCGAAAATTCAGGCTTTTGTCTCATTGATATGCTTTATACCTTTATGCTGGACCATCATCCTAGTCTTCTGTAGTAGAGGATAGGGAGGTTATTTGCTTTTTTGGCGAACAATACCCATGTTTGCCATAGGAAAACATATTTGGAATGGTCAAATACCAAGGAAATCGGTTGTCAGTTGTGCTTCTGTATTGAAAATCTAAAATAATGGGGGACATTTTAGAATTAGAACTGTGATTGGTCAGCTTGCTTATCGGCTAGGCTTAGTTGAATCTCGTACTTTTTTAATCTTATGAAACTTGTCGAGCCTTTACATTTTTGGGGGTGTTGATGCATGTATATGTTGTATTTGATATTGAACAAAGATTTTTCATCATGAAGATTTGTGCAATTTGGACCTGAGGTGAAATGCCATTGTGGTGCTTCAAACTGTCAACGCTTTCTTGGAAGCAAAAAAAGGATAACTGCCATGGACCTCTTCTGGGGTACAAAACGCAGGAGAACGTCAGCAGCTCGCATAACTGGTATAACTGTATGATTCATATTAACATGTGTGGTTGGGTCAATATCACTGTACATTAATACTCTTGATATAAAATGGGCCAAGACGCTAGAAGAAAACAAGCAAAATAAATTTGCAATGCTATTAAATTCTTTGAATTTCAACAAACCATTGTGAAGTTCTCCAGAATTTTCTTGTTGGAGAACGCTGAAATTGAGGAATACGTGTAATTGATTTTATCCGATTTATCTAAAGAAATCAAGGGATTCTTATTTAGTATTAAATGTTTCCATTGTTCTGACTCATTACAGATGATTTAGAGAGTGATGTTCAATCCGAGGATTCATTTGATAGCCTTTATGCATGTAATTTCTCTAGTCGAAAAGGGTTCACTTATTTGCTAAAAGTTGACTTTAAATCTTAACCCCACTTGGATCTGCTATAATAATATGATTTATAATAATGTGGCATAATCTATTACGTGTATGTATCCTATGTTTGGAGTTGTTCCTACTTTAACTAGTTAAAACTTGCCTGTCATGTGGTTCAAACAAATGATTCATGCTAATCAGCAAATTTTATTTTGAGCAGATTCCATTAGTCTTCCTTTGCATCTGATTCTGCCGCCTGTATTGCTAACTTTGCATCTTCAGCTAATTCCCTCTTCAAAAGTTCATAAACTCCAATCAGAAGTTCCAAGGTAATGATGAAATTATAAAAATTTGCTGCTAAGTTAGTATTAGGCAAGTAGAATAGTGACCTGCAGTGATGTTGCTCTTGACGAGGCGACCCACAAGTTTGTAAAAGAATGTCTTTAGAATACTCAGGGTGGCCTTGAACTACTATAATATAGTCTCTCTAATAGCAAATATTTGAACACCTTTCCTGTCTGAGAAACCTACGACTAGAGCCCCAAACTTCGTATTGGGGCTCTCAATTATGAACAGACCGCTTGGGATTTCCACAATTCTCACCCCAATATCCCACCCACCCTGTGTCAGCCTTCCTGACTTACCCACCCAATGCCCTACACAGCACATGTCATGACCACACAAAAGAACACTTTTCAATACAATATTCAAGTATATCTTCAACACGCAACAGTCTCTAATTTTAATGTTAATTTGCTTCATAGACGCCAAGCGTGTCGATAAGAGCCAAAAATTGTAGGGTAAAATTCTATAGTCATCATTATAGAATTGTGATTTCTAATTTGCCTACAAACTATCCTTTTGTACAATATAAAAGACTAATATTAGCCTGAATTTCATCTTTAAAAAAGAATAAAGAAAAAGGAAAAAAAAAAAGGAAAAACGTAGCACAGGAATCTGGGTTTGAACCTAAAAACAGCCCCTTTCCAATCCTCTTTGAAAAAAAGTAGAGTTTTTGCTTTCTTTCTTTTCTCCTGACCCTTAGTTCTCAAGCTTCGTAAATTGCGAAGGAAATATATTGTATTATATATATATATATATATATATGTATTTATTTATTAAGCAGGCAGACAGAAAACAGGTGGGTTTAAAAACAAGGATTTAGTGTTTTTTTTTTTTTTTTTTTTTTTGG
>NW_019268548.1:2124143-2133323 GCF_002738365.1 Cucurbita moschata | reverse complement strand
TTTTTTTTTTTTTTTTTTTTTGGGGAATTTAATGATATGTGCGTTTGTGGGGGGAAAGTGGAAGAATGTGGGGTGGATGGTTTCTCATAGAAAGCACCTAAAGGATAAAACCTTACCTCTTCACTCCTTTTCAATCATTTTCATTAGACTCCACATTCACCAACTTTGTTGCTTAGACTAAATAAAATGGAGGCTGTGTTGTTTAGGTGGTAGCCAAGCTTTTAAAGACTCTACTCATACACTTCCTTCACTCAACTGTGTCTTCTCTGTTGGTTTGTTTGTAGGGTTTTGGTGTCGGTCTCCATGTCTTGATACTAATCCTCGGCCTCGCTGCTTCCTGCTTCTTTCATCAAATTCACTACTTTTCCCTTTAGAACTCCAATTCTTTGCTTCCCAATTTAAATGCTTCTTCTTGGGTTCAACCGTAGTTTCTCCCTCCCAACAAGGGTAGGCATGGAAATGGTAAATAACATATGGTGCTTGCGCAAATCTAGCTAACCTGGCTCTTCTGATGCGAAAGCAAACGCAGAAGGGAAAAATAGGAAAAGGGAGTTTCTTTTGGGCATAAATACTGTCATTACCATTGCCATTACCCTCTCACTCACTCACTCCCTCGAACACCTCTTTCTTCAAACCGTACAATTTTCTTACACACAAAACACTTTCCCTTGTGTTCAGACAGATAGATAGTTACTTGGCTTCCTTATATTTGGACAGACACAAAACACTCTCATCCACCATAATCTTACCCATTCCTTTTACTCCTTCGCTTCTTCCTAACACACACTTCTTTTTTAACCATTGTTTCCCCAATTTCCTTGCTTCTCTCTTTACAATGGTGGAAACTCACAAACCCCCCTCATTATAAGGGGGCCATTAGAAGAAGGAGAAGGAGAAGGAGAAGGAGAAGGAGAAGAATACAAATCCGGCCACACCCACGTTCCCTTTTTCGTGTTTTTGGTTTGTTTCTCCAATATGAACCCACCAACCCATAAAGTTGCCTCCTTTTTCCGTTTTCATGAAGACCCTGTTTCACCCATGCCTCATATGCGCATCTCTGCAGCATTCAGGGCCGCGGCGGAGCTGAAGGTTGCGTCCGGGGCAGAGGAAGAGTGGGAGTTTCCTTCCATAGAGAATGGCGATGAAGAAGGTAATGGGGTTTTGTTAAGGTAGAAATTTGGTGTGAAAGATCAGATCAGATCAGATCATTAGCGGTGGTGATATTGGCGGAGACGGCTCAATCTCTGGTTTTTATTTATGAAATTTGAACTCTCTAGAAACACATTTGGAAAGAATAATTATTCTTATGTTGTTGATACAAGGAATAGTTGTGTAAATTTTCCCAAGAAATAGGTCGGGATTTTCTTGTTCTTCACTCCTCTCTTTGTAGCGGTACCAAATAGGTTGTTTCAGGGTTTCTTAGTTTAATTTTGATGAATGTGATTAGATTAGGGCAGCCACTTCAATGACTTCCTTGTCTTCTCTTCTCTTAATGTTCTATAACCATTTGAAAGGAACGAAAATGTCAGAAAATTGGGGCTGCCTCTCTGTGCCTGCCGCTGTCTGTTGCATAGATTAATGATGTTTCCTCGAGAAAAGTGTGAGGATTTGACCAATCATATTGAAATTGTGCATCAAAAAATGAAGAAAATAAGCTTAAAAGGAGATGTAGTTTATACAACATTTCTTCAGGAAAAAGGGGGAAGTTGAAGATTGCATGATGATGATGAGGATGATGATGAGGCATTGAGTGCGTCCACCATGCAAGTGTCTTATCAGTTGGGTATCACCTGCGACGCCCTCTTCGTGCCTTTTCTCGAATTTTCCTTTTTCTTTTTTGGCATTTCCCCAAGTATTGGCCATAATCCCATTGTCATTGGTGGGTTGTCATATTCTCAATTTTTTTTTTTTCTTTTTCATTTTCGAAAATTCCTCCCATTATTTATTTTGTCGAATTTATAATAAATTAAATTTATAATAAATTAAATTCGATGCTCAAACAAAAATTTAAAAACTTATATGAACGTTTGAGGACTAAACTTGCAATTTAACATAGTTTTAGTTCTGAAGTTATTTATATAATTTACTTTAATTGTTTTTACTACTTATGTAGTATCAAAACGTGTGATTTTATCCTTATTTAGTTTTAACATATATGAGAGAGAATTGAAAATGGAATTATATTTCGAATTAAATTGAGAATCCAGATTGGATTCAGGGAGGCCTCCCATTTCATGGGCTTGGCCCACAGTCTCCACATTTAAAAACAATGGGCCTGAATATGGCCCACTAAGCCGCTATATTTGGTCTGAATGGCGAGCCCAACCAGTAGTTAAAATAATAATAGTTATGGCACAATTATCATATAATATCCTTTGGTAATTGTATTTTTTTTTTTTTTTTTTGTAAATTATTATAATAATAATAATAATAATTAAATAAGAAGCAGAAAGTAGTATAGTAGGCAGATATTGCGGGCCCAAAAGCTGAGCAAGGGTAAGGCACGGGTGCGTCACTTTAACTTTATCTCTCTCTAACTTTGTGTGGGGGAAGAGAAAAAATAAAACAAATGAAATTATGTAATGTAGCGCTAATGCTGGCTTTTGTGTTCGCAACTTTAGAAAAAGAAATTCAAAGAAAAGCGACCAAACGTGGAAGCATCAATTCCAACCGCACCAAACACACAAATAAACGCAATCCAAGCAAGATTATGGGCACTCCCATTCCCCCAAGCACCAATCCAATTAATATGGGTTGGGTTGGAGTGAGATGTTTTGGTCCCCAAAAGGCACTATACCCTCGAAATAGTTTCTAATATCCAGTGTTGTTGTGCGCTGTGCTGCGCTTTCCAATGCTTACTTAGTAGAAGAGAGAAGCAAAGGCAAGGGCAAGGGCAAGGAAAATGGGCAGAAGGGGAGTGTGAAATTATGGAGTAGTAGCCACCGGCAGCAGAAGCAGAAGCAGCAGCAGAGCGAACCCCAGGGTGTTGTTGACACAGACACTTTGTTCGCTCTGCCAGTTGGAGTGTGAGAACATTGGAAATGACTTGATGTGACCCATTACAATTCATACCTCCTTTCTTTTCTTTCATTTCCTATCATTGTTTTGTCTTCCACAATTTCTTTCTTTCTTTTCTCTACCAAAACAATCCAATATCCAAACTAATCTCCTGTATTCATTTTCTAAAAACACCCGCCTAAAGTCAGCTTCGTGTTTGTTTCGTACCAAAATTTAGCTCAAATTAAGTCGGAATTGCCTATGATGTTTAAAGTAGTATCGAGTTTATGAATAGCCTAGATATTTGAAAACGTATTGTATTTTCAACATACTCTTGGACAATCTCTCTCACATGATCATCTCTGCACTTATCATAGAAACTTCAAAGTATAATATGAGCCGGAAGTTTTTTGACATCTGGCTAAGAACCTCACTAGAATTCTTAAGATAGTGACAAAATAAGAGAAGATGATGCGCGTGATTCAGCCAACTAGGCCTTAACCGACTCCTCTATAGATAGACCTTTTGAGTTTTGGTTAATCCTCAGGGGTCGGCCTAAATGTTCGATTCATCCTTCTAATCCCTAGGCTGCTAGAGCGAACTACTTGCCTTTTTAAGTTAGGTTGAAAAATAGAAAAGGGATGGCATTCAAATAATAAAGTGTATGGTGGAGAAGAAGGTATGCCATAAATATATTTTAAAAAAAATATTATATATATTTTTGGTGATTGCAGCCTTTTTCCGGCGTTGGTAATTGGAAAGTGTTTCTAAATCCTTCTTCTTCTTGGTCTTCTTTAAATATCATTATATTCTCTGCTTTTGCATTCTAATTATTGCATTACCCTTTACCCTTTACCTTTCTTTTCGAAACCCCAACCCAAGATGCCTCCTTCCAAGTTTGAATGAAATGTGTTGATTCTAGTCTAGATTAGATTAGAGTATTATGATAATTAATAATGAAACTCTCACATCCTTCATAACTTTTTCCTGCTAGAATGCATGAGTTATCTCGATAGCCCTACTCTAATATTCTAATCTAGGATCAAATGGTATATTAATGAAAAATATGAAGTAAGAAAGTCAACTGATAATCAAATCCCTTCAATAATGTCGTTTTGTTATGATAATACATGCAGCCCCACATGCCTCAATTCTGTTTAGAATTGTAATTAAAAAATCAGTAAAAAATGCCACAAAAAAAAAAAGAAAAAAGAAAAAAGAAGAAACATTCAAAGCATAATAATGTAGGGAAATAACAATTGCAACGTGATGAAAAAGGGCATCATAAAAATTGTACTAAAAGTAAAAACTGTGGAGAAGAAGTGCATGAATCCAGAAGCTCAATTAGTGGAGTGTTTGAAATGGGAGGAAGCTAAAGGGGGTGGCGTTTTTGGGTGTTGGTTCTGAATAAAAAATGGAGGCTCGCCCTCTCCCTCACCATTACCCTGAATCAAGCATAATAAAGATTGTATTTTGTTCGTCCGGCCAAACCAGTACAATCTCTCTCAAATTCTGCACTGACAACTCGTATCACCCAACTGATACGCATCCCTTTCTCTCTCTACCTACATAAAAAGATACAAAAAGGAGTTTGTTTCTCTCTCCTTCCCGCCCCTGTCTTTCACTCCGTATTGTATTCTTTTTGAGCTTTTGGTAAGGTTAGTGTGAGTGAGCGAGTAATATGGGTTGTGGGGCGTGCAGTGGGTGACTGAAAAGGGAGAACCCAGAGAAATGAAAAAAGAGCGAATGAGAGAGGTGTGTAATTGTTGTAGGGAGACAGAGAAAAAAGAGAGTGGATGCATTCAAATGGCTTTTGCATTTTCACGCTCTTCAGGCAATATGGTCTGCTGCTGCTTTTTCTTTTTTCTGCATTTCTTCGCAGCCATGGTTCCTAAACTCCTCTGTTTGATCATTCTCTCTTCTGCCTTTCTCTGCCTTTCTTATGAACCTCGGAACCCTGAAGGTAAAAAAAACATAACTATTAGTTTCCATTCTGAGAGTGCTTCCTAGTTTATGTCTCTGTCCCTTGGGGCTTATTCCTTTTCTGCAGTGCAAGCTCTGATCAATTTGAAGACGGCATTGAATGATCCGCACGGCGTGCTCAGCAATTGGGATGAGGACTCGGTGGACCCTTGTAGCTGGGCAATGATCACCTGCTCCCCTGAGAACCTCGTTATAGGACTGTGAGTATTCTTTTTTTCTTTTTTCCAGTTTTGAGAAGTGTTCAGGTCTAAGGATTTGATTTCCCAGAGGAGGAAATAAGAACTGAAGCGTTCAACTTCTGGGTTTTGTTTTGACAGGGGAGCTCCGAGCCAGTCTCTTTCTGGAAGCTTGTCTGGAGCGATTGGGAACCTCACTAATCTTCGCCAAGTGTAAGAGATCCTAGTTGAAAACACACCGAAGTCGTCTTGTCGTTTAAGCTCTGTTCTTAAAGGAAGCAAATTGAAATCTTCTGTGATTTTCTTTGCCTTGTTTAATCGAAAATCATAACTAAGAGTTCTGTTTTTATGTATCTTTCCCATCTATGATGTTATCCCAAGAAAATCAGTTTAACTGGAAGAATATGATAACTACTCCAAAAACATAGCTCACCATGGATTTTCCATGTTTCGTTTTGTCTTCTGACTGTTATTTGTTGTCCAACTTCGAAGGCTGCTGCAGAACAACAACATTTCCGGTCCAATTCCCATTGAACTTGGAGCTCTCCCGTTGCTGCAAACACTAGATCTCTCTAACAATCGGTTCTCGGGCCCAATACCAGCATCTTTTGCTCAGCTGAATGGTCTACGCTATCTGTAAGTGTTCAAAATATTTTCCCTCCTATACTTTCTGTTTGGTTTCTTGAAAATCATGGAGGAAAAAATCTCTGAATTTTCACTCTCTACAGCGATTTCATCATTTTAGATGTACGACTTTTATGAAATGTTAATTTTTGAAGATGGACTTTGTGAAGTTATTCCCTGCTTCCTTATTTTCCAATTTTCTTGGAAATCACATATTTGAAGCATAAGTTTCGAGCTGTCTTGTTGCTTCTTTCTCTTATTGATGAAAATAACTTGCACTTTGATATTTTGTCTTATAATGAGTAGGAGGGTGAACAATAATAGCTTGTCCGGGCCTTTTCCCTCGTCTTTGGCCAAAATTCCCCAGCTTGCTTTCTTGTGAGTATTCATTATTTTGTTTGTTTTCATTCGCCTGTCTTCTTTGTCTTGGCCATAAGAATCCTGCCTTCTCTTCATGGCTTTTCTGAAGTTCAAACATTTGAATCTGGGGTTCTGTTTATATTATTACTTGGATCTTGCAGGGATTTGTCTTTTAACAATCTCAGTGGACCAGTGCCTGTGTTTCCAGCCAGAACATTCAAGTATGACTCACAGCCACGCCTCTCTATCTCTCCCCGTCTACTCTTCGATGAATAATCTGTTCTAATTTCAGTTTTGGTATCTTTTGATACTCCAGTGTGGTGGGAAATCCAATGATATGTGGAAATAGTCCTAATGAAGGTTGCTCTGGCTCCGCCAACGCCGTTCCTCTTTCTTTCTCTCTAGAATCAGCCCCTGGTAACTGTTGTTACTTATTCTCCCTTTCAAAATCAAATCTCGTTTCCTTCTCGGGGGCGGCTTGTGACGAGACTTTTATGTTCTCTTAATTCATGATCATTAGGAAGACTCAGGTCCAAAAGAATAGCAGTGGCACTTGGGGTCAGCCTCAGCTGTGCGTTTCTGATAATCCTAGCACTTGGAATTCTGTGGCGCAGAAAAACTCAGAAGACTAAAACAATCCTAGACTTCAATGGTCAGTGTTATCAAGCCTCAATTTTATACTCCTTAAATTTTCTATAAGCAGATCCTTAAAATAGAACTTGAATTTTGTAGTACACAATCAAGAAGTTGGCCTTATGCGCTTAGGCAACCTCAGAAACTTCACTTTCAAGGAACTCCAGTTAGCAACAGACCATTTTAGTTCCAAAAATATACTTGGGGCTGGAGGCTTTGGTAATGTGTACAAGGGAAAGCTAGGAGATGGGACTATGGTGGCAGTCAAACGGCTAAAAGATATAACGGGTACTACTGGAGAGTCCCAGTTCCGCACAGAATTAGAGATGATTAGTCTTGCAGTTCATCGCAATTTGCTTCGCTTAATTGGTTATTGTGCCACTTCTCACGAGAGGCTCTTGGTGTACCCATACATGTCAAATGGCAGTGTAGCTTCCAGGCTCAGAGGTTTGTCTGTTTACTTTGCAGCGATTACTTTCCCTGTTAATATATGGTTTAGAGGGAAAAAGGTAAACAACTTCATCTCTCTTGTGAATATACTGCATTTTCTGGCATAGTTTGGTCTTGATGGCCCCCACAAGTAATGAGTGGGTCATTACAAAATCTGAATCTTTGCAGAATGTAACCATCCTTAGGATAAGGTTGACTGTGTATTTACCTTTTTCTTTAACCAAAGTAGTTTCTCTTTGGACATAGCCAAACGACAATATCATTTTCTCCAACTCAAACATCTCTATCGAGAAAATTTCAAGAACACTTTCTGGGTCAACTTTATTTTTTGCTCTCCCTACTGAATATATAGAAAGAACTATCAAGTTGAGGAACAAGATATCACCAAACAAAAGATACCACTTTCTTGACGAACCTGAAAAATCCTTTTAACTTGAAAATATGCTATGCTTTGTTGGAAAGTGCCTACAAATGTTTAAACTGCCCTTAACAAAGAAAGATGCTCGTTTTGGATAATATCTTATGGACAGTATCCTCATCTCGGAAAAACAGTAACATGCACATTTGAATAATACAGGAAAACCAGCCTTAGACTGGAACACGAGGAAGAGAATAGCAATTGGAGCAGCCAGGGGTCTGCTGTACCTCCACGAGCAATGTGATCCTAAGATAATCCATAGAGATGTGAAGGCCGCCAATGTGCTTCTAGATGACTACTGCGAAGCCGTAGTTGGTGATTTTGGACTTGCAAAGCTTCTTGACCATGCTGACTCTCATGTGACCACTGCTGTTCGTGGCACCGTTGGGCACATCGCTCCGGAGTATCTTTCAACTGGCCAGTCTTCTGAGAAGACAGATGTGTTTGGGTTTGGCATTCTTTTGATAGAGCTAATTACTGGAATGCGAGCTCATGAACATGGGAAAACAACTAACCAAAAGGGCGCCATGCTTGAGTGGGTAAGTCTTACTCTTAACTATAATCTAAAAGCTAGCTTAGCTAATTTAACTTTATCAATGATTGAAGCTATCTATGGTTGCTGCTTTTGATACTACAATGATTTCCTACTGGTAATGGAGCATGGAAAATATTCCATTACGATGTTTAATTTGGCTATTGTTCCACACGGATGGGGTTGAAAGGGAAAGCTCTTGTGTCAGGTGAAAAAGATACAACAGGAAAAGAAAGTGGAATTGCTTGTGGACAGAGAGCTAGGCAACAACTATGATCAGATTGAAGTTGGGGAAATGTTGCAAGTGGCTCTTCTTTGCACTCAGTATTTACCTGCTCACCGTCCCAAGATGTCGGAGGTGGTCCGAATGCTTGAAGGGGATGGCCTTGTTGAGAAATGGGCTGCTTCCCACACCCATAATGACTTAAATGTCAACCTCTTTCATTCACGGAACAGCTGCAAAAGTTCATACAATCCCACAAATGCAATGAAGAGTAACGGCAATGATCATTCTAGCATGTTAAGTTTGACATTGGACGACGACGACGAGGAGCGATCTTTAGACTCCTATGCCATGGAACTCTCCGGTCCAAGATAGTAGTGAAACTCAGAGAAAAGGGAAGGTTATAATTCATTGCTTCAATTCTTTACAAAGCCCGTAATCAACTAATCGTCATGGGGAAAAGATGGGTTTCAATGTTGGTTTCATAAACTTCATGTACCCTTTTTTTGCAATCTTTTTTTCTTTGTCAATATTCTGGGTTTGGACATGTAAATATATGATATCCGCTTGGTCTTCTTGAAATGGTGCATTTTATTATAACAGTAGAAGGGAAGGAAAGAAAAGGCAAAGCTTGTATAGGGGGAGAGGCTTAGATAAACAGAACAGACTAGGACTATTTAAATGAATGAATTTGACTATCTTCTTCTAATTGTTAGAAATGGATTTGGTTTCATGGCATCAGCCAGAGCTGTTCTGTAAATTTGTGGGGGGGGGGGGGGGGGGG
>NW_019268548.1:2118852-2123652 GCF_002738365.1 Cucurbita moschata | reverse complement strand
GGGGGGGGGGGGGGGGGGGGGGATGAATGAGTGGGGTCGATGTTATGAGTTCTGAGCTCTGAGAGGTCAATTCTTCACAGGGTAACGCGTTCCTCTTTCCAGTTTCTTCTTTTATCGTTTCCAATACCTTTTACTGGCTGTCTATCCACACTACTACCGCCACTTCTGAGAATCTGTGACTGTAAATACTAAAGAAAAGGGGTCTTATTCAACTTTGACCGACGTACGTTTCTTCTCGGAAGGAAACTGTCGGCAAGGTCTCGTCATCTTGAACCCTCCATGAACTCGATAAAGTTATTTTCTTTCTCCTTTCATTGTCCTAATCTCTCTAATTGTCCATGTATATGGATACAGAAACCTATGTTATCCTTACTTGTAAGGAACTTAGATAAGCCATGTTTATTTATGTCACTGTCATGGGTGTAGTCTGCAGCCCAGAGATCCACCATCAACCAGGGCCACCTAATGGCGGCCCCTCCCCGGCCGATGAGACCATTGAAAGTCGAGCCAAGAAGGAGCAACAAATACATTGTGAGATCCCATATTGGTTGGAGAGAGAAACGAAGTATTCCTTATAAATATGTAGAAACCTCTCCTTAACAGACGCGTTTTAAAATCATGAGGCTGACGGTGATACGTAATGGGTTAAAGAGTCAGACATCGGACAGTGTACCAGCGACAACGCTGGACCTTGGACCTTGGATTGTGAGATCCCACATCGGTTGGAGAGAAGATGGAAGTATTCTTTATAAAATTATAGAGATTTCTCCCTAACAAACCCGTTTTAAAAACCTTATGGGAAAGTCTAAAAAGGAAAGTCCAAAGAAGATGATATCTGCTAGCGGATTGTTCCAACCAACCAGCCACAACCAACCAGCTTGAGCATATCTAAGTCGAATCACATGTCCCTTAACTTGAAGTCCTCCCATCTTCTAGATCATCTTAACCTTAAGAAAAAGCAAAAGCCCACAAACAAGGAGGAGAGTGCAGAAGCTATATCTACGAAGTTCTGTAAAAGCGTCTGCCTCTAAATCTAAAGACAGAAACTCCTCAATGCAATCAAAGGCGTGACCCAAATACAACCAAAAAACATATCACAAAAATCAGGCACTGCAATTACATCACATATCGACAGTTTCACTCAATGCTGCCAAACACTGCATCAAATCTCACATATCGATCAAAAAGCAGACCGACATAAGCAAAATGTAGAGGACGAATGGAAGTGGCATGCAAATATATTTGAAAATAAAAAAACAAATCGTCGAAGATCAAAATACATAAACAGTATTATACCATAACTTTTCAGCTGGGAGAACTTGTGATAATAGAGCTTCCAAATACGAGCAGTAACCGACCGCGCTCCCCATGAACAGCCGCCATTAGCATTTTGGGCAAGTCGAAGACGGGAAGTAAATGAAATATCACCACTGATCTTACTAATAAAAGAAGGCCCATCTTTTAATACTCAATTTATGGACCGGCCCAGTGGGCTCAACTCCAAAATTGATTTGTCAAGCCCATTATAAATGAATTTGGGCCGGCCTTAAAGAAAAAGTAACGGGAATGATTCCATTGAGGCCCAATTAGCCGACCATTTTGCGCGTGCGGAACAGTTAAAGTGGGCTTATCGATGCTTTACGTTGGATGTTGATTTGTTTATTTATTTATTTATTGAATTTAGAGAGCATTTTGGATCCATGTTAGTGGGAGACTTGGAGTTGTGAATAATAATCATATGATTACTTTACATTAATGTCAGTCTCCATGTGCATTTTTCTAATATTATACTTTCTCCTAAATCTATTAATTTATTGTTTTTTTTTTAATAAAATATATATATCTTAATTAATTGAATTATATTTACGTTAATTAAAATTTTAAATTTATTTTAGCAAGATTTTTAAAATAAACGATATTTACTAGTCGTGGGTTTAAATTGTTACAAATGATATCATTGACCTCCTTATAGGTCCGGTGTGCCACTGACCGATTTTTGACTCTTATATCATTTGTAATAATTCAAGCCTATTGCTGACAGATATTGTTCGTTTTGATTATGATATTGATCGATTTGGTATATGACTGGATGAATGCAAATGCATTGCATGCCACCAAACTTATTAAGTTGCCTTTTTTGCTTTTTCATCACGAACCAACAACGTGTCTTTTTCTTACAAATAAACTATTATTTTAAAAAAAAAATTATTCTCTACGACTTTTAAGCAACCTTGCAACCCATGCTCTATAACTATAGTTGGTCGGATATACCCTCGCTTTTATTCGAATTTACTTTTGGGTATAAATTAATGAAGGCGGAGCAGGACAAGAATGGGAGGGACAGAAGCGGAATTGTGATTGGGCCTCCACGTCGGCGTATGTCAGCTTGGCCGTCACAGACAAATGAAAATGTTATTCTCATTTTACCAGCACTGTAAAATTTTTAGAAATAAATTAATTAAAAATGGTAAAAAGATTAAATAAAGAAACAGTAACATGATTTTACCCGGGTAATATAAAATGCCAAATCACCCGAAAAAGTAAAAACCTCATGGAAACTTGGAGTGCTTCTTTCTCTCTCTTCTTCTTTCTATGAAACTTTTGTAAGCTCCGAGTTTCATCCTGCGTGGATTACAGGTTTCTGCAAATTTGTAGGCTACATCGCGGAATCGCCATTAAAGGGCTAAAGCTTGCATTCCTCAGCCTTTTCCCGTAGCTGAAGGTTACAATTCTTGTTCTGAACCATTGGTTTCTATCTCACGGTGAGCCGAGATTTCCGGGTTTTTCCGAATCCAGGTTCTTCTTAACGCCCACACGCAACTGCTTTCTTCTCACCTCATATGTTTTAAGCTTCAATTTGTGTTCTGCATGTTTTTGGAAGGGGTTTCCATGAATTGAGATCTATCCAATAAAGCTTTATCTCTGTATTTGATTCCGTGGACATATGTACTTTCGTTTCGTTTTTTTTATAGTTAAAATGGTGATTCCTTTTCCGTTCGTTCTACTGTTTGGTCTACTTTTGGAAAAGTGATTGGCGTGTTTTGGTTACTGCTTCTTAATTGATCTGAATTCTTCAATTTCTGTTTTATCCACGAATTTGCAAGCATATTCTTCTTCGACTTGTCAAGTGTTGTGGATTCTTCGTGGTTAAAAGGCTTTGATTTTGGAAACACTCTGTGCCTCTCTTCGTTTTTGCACGGCTGTTTATTGGGTTGTGGTCTTTCAGGGTCCTGTCAAAAAAAATGAGAGGCGTAAATCGGTATGTTCGTAATCTACGATCAGCCTTTTCTCAAAAAACACACCATCAAACGGATGTTCTTCGACGAGGGCAAAGGCAAAAGCAATTGGTTCATACCAATTCTGAGTCCTTTTTTATTGTCAAATCAGATAAATTCCGAAGCCCAAAATATTTGAACTTAAGAGCTCTGTCAGTTGACGCAGCTAAACTTTGTAATGGAGGTATCTCTCTCCCCACTGTCCTTTTCCGTTAAGATTTAAGTTTTATGAGCGAAACTGGATACTTTTGTTTTTAATTTGGACTTTGGGGGTTCAATTGCAGATTATAACGTGGCAGGGCCACTCGTCGAGTATGAACGTAGAATAGCTGCTGGTGAGCTTGTGGATGGTGATAGCTGTCAGGTAAAGGCCAGCAGTTCCCCCTGCATTTTCATCGTTTATATTTAGGGATGAAAGTGGAACAGTCCATGATAATTTCTAGCAGTTCCCCCTGCATTTTCATCGTTTTCGCTTTTGGAAGGTTATTTTCAAATTTCTACCTTCTCCCTCTGCCTGCTTTTTTTAGAGAACCAAAATGGCTGATCAACCCAAACGGGAAAAAAATAAAAATAGTATAATTTTAACACTACATCTTTGTAACGCTACTATTGGCTTAATATTAACGGAATTTGATTTTGATTTTGATTTGAAAATATGTTTCTGTTGATAGATTACATGTCTATTCATTTGTTTTGAACCTGTTGAAATTAATTCTCATAGTCTCCTGCCAGGTGGGCACCCTGAGGGAACTTCAGAGACTCTATGACGAACTTGTTAATTCAGCTGAAGCGTGCCGGTTGGATAGATATGCAGTATCAGAAAAATCAGGAAGGTAGTTCTTTCATCATGTAGTTATAGTGCTTGTAGTCGGATTATTCGAACTGATTTAATCTTTTAGTTTCTTATTTGGCACTAGATTGTTCTTATTAATCTTCTTTTTCTGGTCTATAACAGGAGTAGGTGGTTGTGGTCTCGCTTCATTCCTCAGTCATCCTACTCTCCAGTTAAAGGTCTATATCTCTATGGAGGAGTAGGCACTGGAAAAACTATGTTAATGGACTTGTTTTTTGATCAGTTGTAAGTTTGTTGAATTCAAGAATCAACTCTTGTGTTTCTCCAGCCTTTTATTTGCTTTCCTGCCTTTATGTTGACAAATGGTTCCACGAATTCAAATGATAACCAAATATTATGAGTTCTTTTTGGGATTTAGTTTATTCCACATATGCTATCCATTGTCTGTTTTCTCTTATTGCGTTCTTATCTTAGACTTTTCTCCTTATAGACCCAGCAATTGGAGGAAAAAGAGGATCCATTTTCATGACTTCATGTTGAACGTTCATAGTCGTTTGCAGGTGGGACTTACTATTTTCTTCATTAGTAGTGAATGTTTCTTTTAATGAAATCTTCAGTGCCAATGTGAGTGTAGATCAATTGATATAAAATATGTAGCATCGACCAAAAGGATAGAGGTTTGAATCCCTTGCACGTATTGCTAAACTCAAAAAAAAAAAAAAAAAAAAAAAA
>NW_019268548.1:2056212-2118302 GCF_002738365.1 Cucurbita moschata | reverse complement strand
AAACAAAAAAAAAAAAAAAAAAAAAAACTCTCCAGAATTGGCACAGAGATTATGATGTGTAGTTGAAGTGGAATGGTCTTATTTTCTCTGAAATCTCCTAGTTAAGAATTCCCTGTTTTTTTTCCTTTTCTTGATCCCCCAGTCGAGACATATTGCTTAGTTTGTGCATCTTATAAAAAAATGCCTTGTTTGTGTAACTTATGATGGAAAAACCGTTTAAACTAGAGCTGTTGAGATATCTGAGTTTTACAACTTGGAAACCAAATAAATTTCTGTTTAATCTACTTTTCTGCTGACTGTGTAATCTGTTATAGGGTAATCATATCAAATTTAACGTGTCATATATTATCTGTTGATAAACTAATAGTTTTCCTGATCGTGTGGAATGTGAATATACTAAATAAACACCTGTCTTGAATGCATATTTTGACAGCGGCACAAGGGTGTTGCTGATCCACTTGAAGTCGTTGCAGGAGAGATTTCAGATGAGGCAATTTTATTATGCCTAGACGAATTTATGGTACTCTTTCAATTCAACTTCCTTTCTTTTGTTTATATATGATATCTTTTGGCCCTGCACTTTGGTAACATTAGTAAATTTTCTTAGTCTTCTGTCTTCCATAGGTGACAGATGTGGCTGATGCATTGATATTAAATCGTCTGTTTGGACATCTTTTTAGCAATGGCGTTGTAAGTATTTACTTCTAAATTCCAACCAGTAAATGATATCATGTTTTGTTTCAGATAACTTAGAGATTGTTTGTATCTGATTGTGGGAAGTGTAGATCCTTGTTGCAACATCAAATCGTGCTCCAGATAAACTGTATGAAGGTGGATTACAGAGAGATCTTTTCCTGCCCTTCATTTCCACATTGAAGGTATGTGGACAGTAATATTCCCGTCAGTTTTATCTTTTAGTTCAACAATATCAACTGTCAGTGCTACACTTGAATTAACCCACCCATTCTAACAATTGTACTCTGAATCTAGTGCCAATTTAATTGATTTTAGCTCGATCTGTCATGACTTTTCCACTCATTTAATTGGAAGGTCTCATGATGTAGGAAAGGTGCGTGACTCATGAAATTGGTTCAGCAACTGACTATCGGAAAATGACTTCGGTAATGATTCTAATTCAATACAAAAGTAGCTATTTGATTAAGAAATTCTGAATGATAATGTACTTTATACCTACTCTTGACTCCAGGCAGAGCGAGGTTTCTACTTCGTTGGAAATGGCGCATCTACCTTTCTTAAGCAGAAGTTTCAACAATTGATCGGTAAAAGTATAGCTCGCCCCCACGAGGTGGAGGTAGTGATGGGCAGGATTCTGCAAGTAAGCACCCAATTTCATTGTAGAATGATCTGAGTAACATATTTCCTTCAATATTGTTGTTTAGCAATTTCAAATACTTTTAGGTTCCATCAGGAGCAAATGGATGTGCGTACTTCCCTTTTGAGGAACTCTGTAACAAACCGCTAGGAGCTGCAGATTACTTCGGGTTGTTTAGTAAGTCATTCAAGATGACATTTGAGTTCAAAATGGGTAGTAATATTAGGCAGGCATCGCTGACAGAGAATGCATGTTAGGCTTTCAGGAATTATCAACTTTTACTCGCACAGATATTTTGGATTGGAACTCCTTTAGATGGTCAAATTCCAAGTGTTGTCATTTACTTTTATTGTGCCAAATTTTTAGTCTAACTTGCATCTTGGATTTCCTTGTACAGAAAAATTTCACACCCTGGCATTGGAAGGTATCCCAATATTTGGACTCCACAACAGAACATCAGCATATCGCTTTGTCACTTTGGTTGATGTACGTATGACTTCATATTTGGATACACCAATAAGAACTTATTCTCATGATTGGTTGACCTCATAAAATGCATGCTCTTCATTAAAGAGGGGTTAGGATTTGACATAATAGTTTCAGAAAATAGGGCAATGGGGAAAAAGGATCGTCATGTTTAGCTATCAGGAAGACAAACTCCACCCGCCCCCTTGAATGGAAAAGATTCAACTTGGTTTATTGAATTCATGCTTTCTTTGTGTGATGATAGGTGATGTATGAAAATAAAGCCAGATTACTGTGTACAGCCGAAGGAAGTCCTCGTGAACTTTTCGAAAAGGTTGTAACCATCTCTGATGCTCAACAAATTGCACCTAGAACCTCGGCACGGTCGCAGAAAAATGATGTTTCCGATCTCTGTGTTGACAATGAATTGGGTTTCGCCAAAGACCGTACAATTAGTAGGTAAGACACTTCACTAATTATATTTGGCTGATGCTTGTAAACGTAGACGTACTGTGCTTAATATTTGCATTATAATTATTTTTTAAAAACAAGCATACAACATCTCAAAGTATTTGGATTCGAAGCCCTTGTCTGCTATCACAGTTTGGTTCAGTATTTCTACGCCGTGTTTTTTAAGCACTTAGAAAGTTATTCGGAAACATGTCATTATTATGGCAGAACGGAACGCCTATGGCAACGGCGTGTATATACAATTCTTTCTAGTATCCACATGTGTATTCATTTTAGCTGCTAATATTGATGTGATTCTGCAGATTAACAGAGATTAACAGCAAAGAATACCTGGAACAACATGCTCAACTTGTAGCAGAGAAGCGAAAATGGCAAGAAGACGACAACCAGGATGCTTTGCAATCATGATTTGTGCTTCTGCATCTTCGCGATTAAGCATATATCATTTTTGTTGCTGTACTTCACTATTTTAAATTGCTAAAATTATATATTTACTGATGAGAAATAATGATATGTAAATTGAAACTTTTCTTTTTATACAAACTAAGAAGAGTGTTACCCACATATTAGGATGCAGATTGAAGAATTGGAACATTTTATTATAAAGGGGAATTGTGTAAATATGAAGTTTGGTATATGTAGGATAATTGTCGACCAAGTTGATTGAATATTATCATATGAACATGTTTTTCTTTCTCATGAGTTAGATTTGAAAATTTCTCATACTAACATGCCATTATCTTATTGAAGAAGATTGAGGCATGCAATATAGTTTTCTTATGACAACAATGAAATGTATTTGTTTGTCAAGATGCTCTTTTGCGTGCTTGGTGTCAAGTATGTCAGTAAAACACACAAATGACTTGGTCTAGTGTAGAGGTAAGTTGGTTGTATCGTAGACGATTGAATATGCACGCATAGGCGGCATGTGTAGTCAAACAAGCTTGGATTCGACTAAAGTGATGTCCGGTTGGCAAAGATAAATCTCGCCTAAGGTCTAACTAAGTGACAAAACTGGGCGAAAAATGAATATGATGCTTAAGTTTTCCTCGAGACTTGTAAAGAGCGTGTCAAAATCACAACGTTGCATGGTTAAAAAAGTACGACAGTGACACTTGTCTTCCCTTCCTCATATATCATCACTTGTCTTCCCTTCCTCATATATCATCTTATCCACTATTATAAGTTTTTCACCATAAAAGGAAAACGTAACTTAAATGAGGAATATTCCTCATCTTACATTATTGAAAACTTACAAGGAAAATGAAAAATGAAATGGGCAGTAGGGACTGGAATTGCCCCCACCCCCATTTTTTTCATTGAACTATCAACTTTTTAAGATACATAAGATATGTTTCATGTAAACTTCAAGTACTAAGCGGTGCCCTCGACCAGTTTGTGCAATCTTCGGGTTCTGAGTCTCTCAGCAAAAGCTTCCCTTCCTTGGACTTCGTACCTGAGCTCACCAACCAGTAAACTAACGCAATTTGAGTTTCAACTAACAATGACATGCTGCGTTTGTTGTTCAAAAGGCTAAAAAGCTTTTACCTTTGTGGAAGGGATATCAATGGCCTCAATATATTCGCAAGTTTAAGAGTTTCTTCCTCACTGTTCACTATCTGATCGAAGCAGAAATATCGACCACCCGTGGACGAATCTTCCATTGCTCGGATATGGACATCCACCAAGAACTTCACATCAACCACCGCCAGCACCCCATTTTCATACATCTGAGCAGCTCCTGTTTGCCGCAAATTTTCTTAGCCAAAGCAAAAACTTCCATAGTTTTCTAAAGAACTTTCTCCTACCTTTAAGATAAGAGATTGTTGACCCTGAATTTTGTTCTGCAACAGCGGGTCCAAGAACAAGCCCTGCGTTAATAGAGACCATTTTGAGCCTACGGTCCATTGCTAGAGCCCACGCAGCTTGTTCAGAGAGTGTCTTTGCTAGAGGGTACCACAACTGGGAGAAGATAAAAAGAGGGTCGTTATATAACGTTGCCTTGAAAGAAAAAAGCTTCAATGAATAGGCTTTGAAATTCCCAACCTTCATTTTCCTGCAAAATTCTTTATCACTCCAACACCGTTCATCCACATCCTTCTCAGAGAGGATATTCTCCCTCCACACAGCAGCAGTTAAGGAGGAGGTATAAACAGTCTTATGAACAGTATCAGTCTGAGCACAAGCCTCCACAACATTAATCGTCCCTCTCACCTCCAATTCCACCATTTTTTCCTGCACAAATTCCAGATTAGTCCTTTGTTTTATCTTATTTCTATATTGATTTTTCTCTGGGGACTTACATCATACACGTGAGGGGTGTCCATACAGCAGAACAAACCAGAGCACCCTTTCAAGGCAGCAAGAATGCTATGGTAATCCATGATATCCACAGGAAAAACCACCAGCCCATTCTCCACTTCACCCGTCTCTCTAATAGTCTTCTCCATCTCTGGGTTTCCTGCAGAAGATTAGACCCACAAGTTTCAAATACCAAGAACAAAGAATAAGAAAGTGAAAAAGAACAACAGAGGATTAACGACTTGCCAGTCTTCCGGACGGCTGCATGGACTGGGTATCCTCTGTTAAGCAATTCTTTGGTGATCCAAAAGCCCACGTAAGATGAAGCGTCGAGAACGCAAAGAGTTGGCTTCCTATGTTCCATTTTTGTTGGTGTGTGTGTGTTCGTGTACTCCATTTTTGTTGGTGTGGTATGGGGCTGATTTTATAGCGATGGAGGAAGGCGAGTAAGGCAGGTGTTTGGCGAACTATTTCTGCAAATCTCTCGCATGAGATGGATGATGGTGAAACATGGAAAAATGAGAGAGATGCAATTTGTCTATTCCTCATACATGCTTTCAAGAAGGGGAAGTTTGGTATGCCCAAAATGGAATATGCAATCTTGAATAATTACGGATATTGGTGGAAAATGGGTTTTAATTCAGATATTTACATATATATAAGCATTTTATATATTTTTAAAAGTAATATATGTTCAAGATTAATTAAAAATAGTGTTGGTAAGTGTAGGCCCTCTACAAAAACAAAAAGTAATATGGACGTTTCAAATTGTTCATTGAATGGAAAGAAAAGGGGAAATGAACGAAGGAATGAAGTAGAGAAGGGATGAAATTTAGCGAATGAAGAGAACACAGATGTAAAGCGGCGGTGCATGAAGGGAAGCTGGTAGAATTTAGGAGGAGATCCAAACAACAACAGCGTTGGATTTCGATCCATGCTTATCCCCAACAACAACGTTTTTCTGCCCACATATGGCAGTTTAACTAATTGAACACACACTCTGGAACGCCATTTTTTTCATCTTATTCAAACCATTTATGCTACAATATATGTATATCAGGACGAATTAAGGGTGAAAAGAATGTGGCTAGCAGTTACTTATGGATAAGAAGCGATGGCTACAGAATAGAACCAAAAGAATGGAGATGGCGACGAAGGAAACGTCGTCAAGAATTAAATGATGGGGTGGCCTGAAAGTGCCAATAAAAGAATGAAATGAACATCGACCGAAGTCAAGTACTTGGGCATCCACTGAGGCTATACTCATTATTGTGTCTTAACTGTGGAAAATTCTTATAGGCAGCCTATCCAGCTATTGGTTTCTGAAAAGACCTGAGGGGACCTGCATTAAGCCATACATTTGTAATTATGTTAGGTTTGAAATTCAACAATGGAGATGAATATAGATCAATGCAGAACAGTAGATAGAATCGCAATCAATACAATCTTGCCTTCCTCCAAAAAAGCTATATTATAATTTGACACCTACGTATGTACGTATTTTGTTGGCTAATTTCCTTTCGGCTTAAACGTTTTCTCGATCTCACTACATAGATTTCTTTTTTTTCCTACCAATATTATACTTCATGGATTGGAAAGTGAAAAGGTACACATTTTTCAAGGAAGGATCTACTTACCTTGACATGATGTGGCATGATCTTGATATCAAAGGGTACGTGCAGCCATGCCTCAGGTGGATGGTATAAAAAATTTTCTGCCTTGCTAGTATAAACATCTGCATATTGATGTATGTGATATGCGAAGGCAGATTCTTGACCCGTATCCGTGAGAAAGGTCGCACCAAATGAACTATTAAACATTTTCTTCATTGTATCTCGTGCATTCTGTCTCTCCTGACTCAGTTCTTTCAACAGAGATTTATACACATCACTTTTTCGGCCATTACCCACAATAGCATGCAATTTACCCAGAAGTTCTTGGATTATATGAAATTTTGCCTGGCATATGGAATGAAGAAAATAGAAAAGGTTTTAAACATGAACAAGACAAAAGATGATTAAAACATCAATAACATCAATTCTTGGTTGGAATAAAAACGTCAAAGAATAGAATATATAACAAAGCTTAAGACAATCATTAGACAGGACATGAATTCTTGACGCAACTGCTGAAACTGTAAAGAAAAATCTTAGCGTAACATGCACATGTACCACAGCCAAGAATTGATGAAATTGAAGGGCCTCAATTGAAGAATATACCTGTTCGAAACGGTAGGAATCCTCATTTTGTATGCGTATTTCATTCTGCAATATATACAAAAGATCAAATTTCTATCCCCTCATTTGTTGTAAAAAAAAGGTCTAATAAGTCGAACCTATTAGATTTAATATAAAATTAGAGGTTGTCTAATATAAAATTAGAGGTTGAGTTAGATGCCTTTTAAAATTTATGAACATATTGGACACAATCGGAAAATTTAATAACTAAACTTGAACTTAAAGTTATAATTTAACCAATAGAGTCAATCATAGAAACTAAAAGAAAATATCTTTCTAATACCACCATAATAATTAATAAAAAAAAACAATGGCATAGATCAACTTGTTAACACATGCATCCTCGACCGAACAGTCAGGTGCTTGAAGTTTTGCCCTTTGTTTAACTCAAAAATAATTATAAAAAAAAATATATAAAACAAGTAATTAAAAAAAAACATACTTCCAATTCATAAATGATTGCAGCAGTGCGCCAACCAGCTTTTGAAGGCCCCCTCAGATCACTAAAAAGGTGATCCCCAAAGTATATAACCTAGTTGAAAGAAACAATCATGCTCAGACGCTCACAGACTACAGCATATGGAAAGCAATGTCCTCCAAATAACAACAAAAGAACATTGGCATTGCTTTTCATCAAACTACCTCAGGACCATTCCACTTGGAAATCTGAAGGAAAGACTTCAGGCAACCATGGTAATAAATTTTATTTGGAAGGAACGCATCCACCTTTGTAAAAGTCAAATTGTCTTTTTCTGTGTCATAACAACTAATGTTGAAGAGAATAAGTAGAAAAAAATAGTCAGTACCATATCTTCCATTTCTCTCTGGAAATATATGGAAAATATAATAATAATTGGCTATGTTAGCACAAAGAGAAAATTCAGTAATAGTATGACACTGCAAGCGTATTATCAATAAGCTTAAAGTACTTCTTGTACTTGTGGAAGAGTAAATTTGATATATTTTTTATCTTAGGTTCACTATTAATATGTTTCATCAATAATGTGACATAAACACACGAACATGGCAAGAATTATTCATTCAGTCTTGAAGACGATTTACATTCATGATAATATAGATTGGTTATCAAAATGAAGTGTATTTCTGACTGGCACTTCACATGTGCAGGAGCCTTATGATAGAACAAATGTACTAACCGAAATGGATGCTCAGATGTGTAAAATTCTGGCTTATTTGCCTTAGCTATCACAACATCGAAGATTTCTCTCCAAGAATCCTTGTAACCCATAGAAGCCTGATAACAAACCACAACATTTTAGGCTCAAGATGATTAAATCAAAGAAATATTATCATCTTTTCAAAGCAGAAACTTCATTGAAATAGTAAAAGCCCAAGAAAATTCTCTAGACTAAATCCATTGAATGAAGATTCTCCTCCCAAATTAAATGCAATAATCTAGAACCATTAGTAGCAATTAAGCCAATTGTCCAGACTATTTCAGAAGACTCCTCCCAAACGTATTTCCCTCGTTAAAAACCCTCATACTCCTGCCTAATCAAATTTTCCAAAAAATTACTTTCGACCAAATCTTTAACCGACCATTAGATTTTCCTGTGAGTATATTGCCAGATAGCTACTAAACTAATTATTCTGGCACCCTTGAACCAAAGACCCAACAAGTACTGAATATTTTGAATACATTATACAAGTGAGAAATATCACGAATTTGGTCCAAATGGGCTTGTAGAAATAGGAGTATATTTTTTTCTAGATTAGTCTTCAGAGAGAATTAAAGCTCCCGAATGTTTCATAACCCTTTGTTTTCTTACAATATTCGCAAATCCAAAAACAAATTTCTGTGGCTTCCCTTACAATATCAGATTACCATCATATAGTTTAGGCCGTTTGGAAGTTGAGAAGTCCCTACATACAACGTATGATACTCAAAAATTAGTTACCTCCAACATATAACGCATTCCACCATCGACAAAGTAAAATGGGGAGTTAGTCAGTAAAAAAAGTTTCTTCCCCTTCTCCTTCAGCATTGTGAGTAAGCGCAATAATCGACCCTGTACGGTTCAGTCATCACACTTAAGAACAAAGAACTCTTAGAAACAGTATTGGAGCATGCAATCAAAAACTATGCTTGAAAACATTTTCTATTCAACTAGAATTGATTGAGAAATCAAACTTAACAATGGGAATAAAACCTAGATCCAAAGCCAATCAGACTAACATTGTTGACTAGGTAGGCATGAGGGTCAGCTATTATTTCTTTATGGGCCAGGCCACTTCGATGAACATACTGAATTGCCCGGTTCACATCTTGATAGATGTAGCAAGCATCAAATTCGAGCTTCGCATCAACAAAATGTTGCACAACATCCGCAATAAGGCATGCCTATTAATCACAAGGAAAAAAAATTATATAAAAATATGACTTGACAGGAGACAAAAGAAATCTTGACGAAAAACTTAAAAGCTAAGGAAGACAAAACAAACTTATGTAAAATTGTCAAGTGATATGCAAAACTCTATAAGACAATAGGAAGGAAAAAGTTAACACTTTGATACACTACAAACTCTTGAATGGAATGGAAATAGAGTAAAAAAAGAAACAAACTAAATTAGGAGGACGTAGCTTTCCAATACAGATAACATCTTGCACATAGAAATCTACAAATGATTCCTAAGCCAATATAGGCCTCAACTCTCATAAATCATAGATTGTAATTGGAACTCTAAGAATTTTTTGTTAAGGTAGAAATGTGGAGGAATGCGCAACCATTGATCCTACCAAACAATCCAAGAAGGTTGAAATAGTAAATATTTCATTCAATTCTCGGAGTCTATTTAAGTGTTTATGAAGCCCCATGGTGAAACCATTAAAATCAAAGCACGATAAACTTTTTTCACTAGCAAACCGACAGCTAGCATTCATTACCCTTGTTTTCTTCACCAGTATATTTCCCACTTGTTCAGTTCATGAATGACATAACATAGAACTGGAGGGGGGTGGGAGAAGCTGACAAACCTCACTGAAGCAAAAGAAATCCATCAGGCCAACAAGCCCACGAGCTTGGTCGCGCCCAATATGTCGTGTGCCATATATCTCTTTGATTTCACTCGGGCTTAGCTGCATTGTGGGATTGAAAATAAAAAACTCAGTACAGAGAAAAATGACCAACTTTCATTGACAAAAAAATGATAGAATACGAGACATCCAAAAGGCCCATAAAAGTGAGCATCCATACGTAAAGGGGCTCCAACTATTTCCTCTGGAACTTATTCTTTCATGTCGAGCTAGCATCATGCCAATCTCAGTTTATATAGTTATAAACTAAATAATTAAGCATACAAGTGACGAAAAGGTTCCAGCTCTATTAACTATCTTGATATACAAGACAGAATTTTCAATGAAAGAAGTAGAAACATATTTTTAAAAAGAACATAAATTAACGAAACAAGAAATGGATTATTACTGACTAAATCGATTCATAAACTGGATCGGAGGAAATAACTTTTAAAGAAAGAACGGGCATGATTCAACCTAAATCTTACTAATGCAATGGGAATGACCTTGAATTATCCACTTGATACTTTAAATTTTTAAGTCATATGTTTCTTTCGAAATTTTCTCCTAGGTGCAAATGTTCTTTCTGATCTATTCTTCCTTTTACTCTGTACTTTCTATTTCATTCTTGTGGCATGATTCTTGTAATAACTTTCCCTCCCATTCACAATATTTAAAGTTTACATAACCAACCAAGGAAATCTTCTCCCTTCAAATCATTAGTATTGCAATATTTTCCTTGATAACAAATCTTCTTAAGAATGTACGCCGATGTTTACTATCAGTTAAGATATCAAGTCATAATATGCATCTTGTTTAACCCTCCGCTGTAGAACTTAAGGATATGACAAAGATCCAGCAAAATCAATAATATCCACAAGGTATAATATAGGAATTTCTGTTAGAAGAATCAACAACTTCAGATTAATATATCGGTAGTATCAATACTCACCTTACGACGACCAAAGTAGCAACCATCTGGCTCAATAGAACCAAAAAAATCTAACTTCAAGAGGCAACCTTTGAGTTTATCATAGTAAAGGCCTCTAATGGGAAAGGTAGGATCATACTTGAACTTCATGCAAGAATCAGGATATCTGAACTGAAATGGAAAGAACTACAAACAATGAGAAAGAACTGTTCTTGCAAGATAATGCAAGAAATGGAAATAGCACAGACTAACCTCATTAACCAAATGTTCTTTGGCAAGATCATAAATCAAGCACTGTAAATTGGCCGAGTAATGAGCGAGAGTGTAATCGTAGTCAAAACCATACACCTGAATGTTATCTAAGCTCAGATTTTTGTTCACATAGATGCCTAGAGAATTGTGACATTGAGACCAAAAAATAATCAGGCATCATGAGATAAAAGATTTAAATGTCCGAAGCATCAAGAAACGAAGAAGAAAAAACCTTCAGGATTCAACTTCGGCATTGCCCTGAGCGCCTCGGGAATCTTGAGGAAGCTAAGTTTAGCAGCGTCAAATTCCTGACGGATCCTTCGGAGATCCTCATAATCGCGTTCTGCCTCAGCACCCGATGCATAATCCTCCAATTTCAAGATTTTCGGCTCGCAAGATGAAAGTGAGCTATGGCTTCTAAAACCTCTGCTAAACCCTAAAGAACAGATAATTCTCAAACGAAATAGTAATCAGTCAATCTCTCCACTACATTCAAAGAACACACAGCAAGAGATCAAGGGAGAAATGGAGGATCATTAAAAAAAAAGAAGGCATACCATGTCGAGCTCCAGAAGCAAAGTTGGTTGAATACAACTGCGAAAATGTGTTGGTGGAAAAACGAAGTGCACGAAACTTGTGAAACGAGGCCATGAAAGTAAGTCGGTTGGCCTCAGCCTTGCATATAAGAAATCCAAAGACTCGAATCTGTGCTTTGTGTTTCTTTAGCGGAGACCTCCGCCGGTGGAAGCAGATTCTCTTGCAGCTGCTGTGCTTACAGGGGAGCGTGTAATGTTCAAAGAAGGCCGGAAAAGGCTCCGTGAAGCTATATAAGTAGGGTCCCAATCGATGTAAACAGCCGCCAAATTGACTACTACCGTGAACCACTAGTTAATATTTATTGTTTAAAAAAATAAAAATAAAAATAAAAATAAAATATTCTAATTTCTTTTTTTATTTAAAGAATACTAATAAATTTTTTTGATATTATGATACAACAAATAATACATTTCCCCCACTTATTACCATCATCCTTCTTTTCCGTACCGCCTTTCACATTTTCTTCCAATGCCATAAATCAAATTAAAAAAAAGAAATAACACCAAAAATATTTTCGGAAATACGGCGTCGTTTAATTTCACGGCTGTACCGCGTCGTACCCGTAGTACGATAAATACCATCGAACGAACTTCTTCAACCCGGTTCGCAAATCGGTCGTCGGTTTATACCCGAGTTCAACCCGAGCCGAGCTTATATTCGCATGGGTGAAAGGAACGTCGCCGTTTCCAGGCATGTCCAGAATGTTCTTCTTCGCCTTCGTCTTCAGATGTTCCTCCAGAATACGGACCAGCGCCGGCACCGTCACCGGCGACGTGTTCCCCAAATTGAAGATCCGGTAAGCTGCCGGCCCCTTTTTTCTCCCACCCGATCCGGTGCTCTTACCAGAAGTGTCTAGGGAACCCAAACACCCCTTCACAATGTCGTCAATGTAGGTGAAATCCCTAGCCAGATCGACCTTATTTTTCCCGCGATAAACGGTAATCGGTTTTCCCTGAAGAATATTGCGCGTAAACGAAAAATACGCCATGTCGGGTCTTCCCCATGGGCCGTATACGGTGAAGAATCTCAACCCGGTGATGGACAAGCCGTAGATATGATTGTAAGTGTGGGTGATTTCCTCGCCGGCTTTTTTGGTAGCAGCGTAGAGACTCGCCGGCTGATCGGTCCGATCCAATTCGGAGAAAGGGACTTTCTCGTTGAGGCCGTAGACGGAGCTGGAAGAAGCCCAAACAATAGCCGGTTGGGGATTGGCCGATTTGCAAGCCTCGAGAAGGGTAACGAGGCCTGCAATGTTGCTATGAACGTAGGAATTAGGATTCTCCATCGCGTACCTGACGCCGGCTTGGGCCGCTAAATGCATCACGTGGGTGAAAGCGACAATGTCGAGAAGCTTATCGAGTAAACGGGCATCGTTAACATCACCCTCGACGACGAACACGCCGTGACGATTAACGAGCGCCTTGCGCGCCTTTTTAAGGGAAGGGTCGTAGTAATTGTTGAAATTATCAAGGCCAACGACGCCATCTCCACGGCGTTTGAGCGCTAGAGAAACATGGGTACCGACAAAACCGGAAGCGCCAGTGACGAGGACAGACATACCACCGGCGCGGTGGATCTCGGCAGAGGTACGGACTTGTTTCTCCCATTGAAGGCCGCCCCAGGAGGCAGAGAGATAGCGAGTACTAGAATCGACGAAGCTTTGGAAGCTGAGATAGGAGACGGTGAGGGCGATTAAAAAGAGAGCCCACAAGAACATGGTGCTGGTGGAGGCGAAGAAGCGGTAGAATTGACGGTTGATTCCATAGCTTCTGTGATCGATTTTGAACTTGCCAGGGGTGGAAGGGAAGAGCTCTTCATCCAATGTTGGCATGATGTTTGTGTTTGTTTTGGGGGAAATCCGAAAGAAAATAAAGGGAAAAGAGAAAGAAAAAGAAAGGATTATATGGAATCGGGGAGAGGCAGAGAGGGGAAATGGTGGAAATGCTATTTATAGGGAGACACGATTGGGGTGGAAATGGATGAGATATATATTATAATAGGGAGGAGAAGAAAAAGGAAGAAGGAAGAAGGGTTTCCTATTTGGTATTGTCTATTATGGTTTCAGTAAGTGTCCGCCATTCAAATTTTGGAGCTCCATATCGCGTCTTAGTTGACACACAAGGATAAAAACAAAACATGTCTCTTTTATTTTAACATCAACCAAGTATATTTGCCGGTCTTGGACTGCAAGAGACGAGAGATTCTAGGAACTACCAAATGGATTCATCAATTAATTGCCCATTCCCCCCACCTCATTACATCAATTGGGCTCCTAATTAGTAATTAATATCATGGGTCATCATCGTCCGCCTATGGTCGTATGCTTGTCTTATATCATTTTATTGTTTTTCTTTATTATTTTAATGGTGTATAGTTTTTTTCACTGTATTTTCTAAATGTATAACATTTCGACATAATCATGTCTATGCTTGATAAACCTGAAATACCTACAAATATACTATAAGGAATGCCACCAATTGTCAACTTCCCTACCTAGATTTTGTATGACCGTTCCGTGAAATTACGTCTAGACTCTATTTGACTTGAATCGTCTCAAAATGTACTAGGAGATATGACTAATTGTCAAATCCTCCCTACCCAAGAAGATATACATTATGTCATTGTGTTGTCTTGAGCATATGTTATCCGACTATAGGTGATTTCAAATTGACTCGACTCGTTCGAGGTTAGAAGTGAGTGTTGCATCATGACAAAAGCGTGCTGTTAGGTTGGTGGGTAAAGAACTAGAAGCGAGAATTGGGCTGGACTAAGGTGTTGAATGACAGCCCAAATGAGTGAAATAGAAGGTGTATTGTTTTGGAAGTTGAGGACATGTGAGAAGTGGTTAGTGGGGCGGTTGTAGGAGAAATGGGGCTGCGTCTGCTTTACGTAATATTATTGGACACTGCATTCTCCTTCAGTGGAGTGGGTGAATATCTGTCTCTCATATTTCATGACAATTTATTCCTTCATAACTGATTTCCTAATAAATTCGCGAAATGCGAATACAATACATAGTAGAAATTAACCTTCATCAACCAAACCATTATAGCAGGTTTACTTATTACATATTAATTCGTTACATAACCACATTTTTAATTATCACCCTCATTTTCCATGCCCGCCTCCATAACCCGACCCGTATCCTCCACCATAGCCTGACCCTCCACCTCCGCGACCACCCGATCCAGAACCTGCTCGAGACCCGGCATACGAGCCTGCTTCAGATCCAGAATCAGACCCCGACCCAGAAGAAGAAGAACTAGAACTCGAACTTGAGCTCGAGCTTGAACTTGATCCAGAGCCAGAGCCGGAGCCGGAGCCGGAACCACTTCCACCAAGTCCAATGCCTATTCCAGCTCCAATCCCAACGCCGACCCCACCCAGGTCAAGGCCCAAATCCTTCCTGGCCACGCGGCTCTCGGACACCACAAGAAGAGACGAAACAAGCATTGCAGCAAGAAGCAGGGACTTCCAACTACCCATTATTATTGGTTAATCAAAAGCAGTGTAAATGTTGGAGATGGCAGTTCTGTTTGTGAGGTTAAAGTGAGGAGAAGGTATTGGTATTTATAGGGTTATGGGTGCAGAGGAAGGAAGGAAGGGGTAGGGCGGAGCATGCGCATAGATGGCAACATGCACTAGTGGCGTAGCATGCGCAAGCTGATCTCTAATGCTTTTTTCCCCCTCACTATCTTTTGTTTCGTTTGGAATATTCTGGAACAAATATATTAGGTGTAATTCCATATTGTGTGGTGAGGCTATGCTCACATTGCATATCTTTGTTGGGTGGAAATTTCGAGAAGGTGGTGGCTGAGATTTGCATACCTATCATCTCGACAGCTCATAATTTGCTTAGGTTTGGTCGGCCTCTCCACTGGTTTTTCATTCATTTTCCACGTCGTTATTTATATTACATTCTTTCAACTCACTTTTTGCTCGTATCGATTCGTCCCTTGTATCAAAATCGATTCGGTGTTAGACGAACACGACTCTCCACAATGATATAATATTGTCCACTTTGAACATAAGTTCTCATGGCTTTGCTTCTCGGGAATGGAGAGAGTATTCCTTGATTATAAACCCATGATCATTCCCTAAATTAGCAAATGTGAGACTTTTATCATCCAACACCTCCCCTTGAACAAAGTGCGCCTCCCCTTAATTGAGGTTTGACTCCTTTGGAGTCTTAGTCATTTTTTACTGCCTTCGAGGAGGCTTGACTCCTTTTCTTTTGGAGTCTTTTGTTCGATATTTGAGAATTTACCAATCTATTGGCACGACTAAGTCTAAGGCATGACTCTGATACCAACAGTTGAGAGTGAGTCCCATATGGCTAATTTAGAGAATGATCACGAGTTTATAAGTAAAGAAATACATCTCTATTGGTATAAGGCCTTCTAAGAAAGCCCAAAGTAAAGTGATGAGAGCTTATGCACAAAGTGGACAATATTATACCATTGTGGAGAGTCGATTCCTAACAAGGTATCATCAGAGTCAAAAGTGTAATAAAAAAGTGCATGACAAACAAAGATTGTGAGCCTCAAAAGTGTAATAAAAAAGTGACTGGAGTGTCGAACAAAGTAGGTTACTTTGTTCAAGGGCTCCAGAGAAAGGAATCGAGCCTCAATTAAGAGAGGCTTACAGTATATTGGATTGTTGGGAGTGAGTCCAACATTAGTTAATTTAGGGTATCATTACGATAAGAGTTGTAATTCCTAACACTATATTATTGGTGTTACAAACTTATATTATTCATTTTGAATATAAATACACCATTTTTCTTCTACCAATTATTTGAACGACAAGAGCAAATCATAAGCTGCTTACATAATGACATAAACTATTTATAGTTACTAATACCATCCGTTCTGGTTTTTATTCGATGTCCTAATTTTGTCTTTGACTCTTTGGTCTCAGTTGTTCCCGCCTTCGCCGTATCCACGTCCCTCGCCATAGCCACGACCCTCCCCATAACCCGAACCACCATTCCTGTAATTCCTTCCCGAATCCGAGCCTCCACGTGACCCAGCATAAGAGCCAGCGTAGGAACCAGCTTCTGAGCCTGCGCCGGAGCCTCCATAGCTAGAGCTTGACGACTGGGACGACGAATACGATCCAGAACCAGAACCCGAGCCACTTCCACTGCCACTTCCACTGCCACTGCCACTTCCACTTCCACCGCCTAAGCCCAAGCCCAAGCCAACACCAAGGCCAACTCCCAAGCCACCAAGATCAAGACCCAGGTCCTTCCTGGCCACACGGCCTTGTGACTCAATCGCAGACATACAGACCACGAAGCAAAGAACAGCAATAGCCCTGATGGAAGTCATTTTGTGAAATATAATTAGATGTGTACATTGCAAAACTGGAGGAGGTATTTATAGAATACAATGGAGGCATGCGGGTGAGTGTAAATCCTTGCTGTACCATTGTTTTGTCTTTTTGTGGCTGAAAGCGGCCGAGGTTCCGGTTCAGATTTGGACAACCCACTAATCAGAATGGTGGCAGTATGCTAATCTTTACTACCGGCAAAACCACACAAAATTACATTATTAATTTTCAATTTAAGGTTCAAATTCTCGCATTGTTGATAATGGTTATTGATTGCTAATTAATTAATTATAAGATAACCCTCCATGAACTTAGTGGACGACTCTGATTGTATTTATTATTATATCATTTTAATAAATTAACCAACTTCCCACGTTTTAAACAATCTCCATTCTTATTTTCATAAACAATTCTTTTGAAAATATATTAGAGCATCAAAATTATTATTATTCTTTAATCAATTTTTTGACCAACTAAGATTAAATTTTTTTAGACTAATGTTGAGGATATTTAGTACTAAATTATAGTTTACCATATATACCATATTTGATATTTTATTATACGTAAATATCTCCTTCATAGATATCTCTTCATACTATTTATTACTCTTTTTATATGTTTGTAATTTATTTGATTATATGGTAAAATATAATACAATAGAAATTTGAACTTAATAAATATATAAATGTAATTATTTGGATCATTAATTTTGTTTGATGGGTGTAGATATCACATATAGTTGATGTCTAAAAGTGTTAGAAATATTGTTTATGAGTATTTTATTTGATTAAATAAGTATTTAAATGGATGTAATTATAAATTAAAATTAGTATTATTTAAGATATGGATATATAAATAAATTCATTAATCAATTAAAAAGTAAATAATTTAATTTAATTACTATGAATAATTAAACAGTAGCGAATATATAGGGTTTAAAAGAGGTATATTTGGCATATAAAATTGATAAAAGTCTACATTAATATAGTTTGAAACATACAAAAACATGAAAATCTTAGAACAATTTTAACGGCTACTAAAACACGCACACTGGACACCAACCATCATCTCTATCTTTATTTAAATACATAAAACTAAGATGATCTAGATCAATACGGCGTCGTATAACTATTGGTTTTTATTTCATTTTTTTAGTTGCCTCCGCCATAACCGCGACCCTCGCCATAGCCATGACCTTCCCCGTATCCTTCACCTCCGCCGTTGCCGCTTCCTCTGCCCGAACCTCCGCCGTATCCCGAGCCAGATCCCGAGCCTCCATTCCTGTTCGGCCCAGAACCTGAGCCTGCCCGAGACCCTGCGTAAGAGCCAGCTTCAGACCCAGCTCCGGACCCGGACCCTGAGCCTGCCCGAGACCCAGCGTAAGAGCCAGCTTCAGACCCAGCTCCGGACCCGGAGCCTGAGCTCGAGGAGTACGATGATGATGACGAAGATGAGCTCGAGCCAGATCCGGATCCGGATCCGGATCCAGAACCGGATCCGGAGCCACTGCCACCTAAGCCTAGGCCTATTCCGGTTCCAATTCCAACACCGAGTCCTCCAAGGTCAAGGCCGAGATCCTTCCTGGCCACTCGAGCTTGAGAGAGAATGACGGAGAAAGAGAGTAAGAAGCAAACAACAATCAGGGAGTTGATTGAAGCCATTGATTAGAGAATTATGGGTTTGTATTAAAACTTTGCGTAGGTTTTGTGGTGGGAATTGGGGAGAGTGGAGGGAGGTATTTATAGTAAATTGTTGAAGCTGAGGTGGCCACTGCAAAAAGCTACAGGCGGCAACTTCTGCGGCTGAGAATGCCCCAAATGGATTAAAGGTTATGGCGTTTTGACACGTGTTAACATTCATTCGCTTGGAGGATTTGGAGAATGGAAAGTGGATATCATCATTCAATAATATTGGTTGCCGACGCCCTCTCCGTCGGTCTGCCCACTAAGTTTAGTGGACTCCAATCCGATACCCGTTCATGGATGTCGTGTCTATCTAATAAAACAAATGAGGGATTTAGTTGAATATATGGTACCCACTTTCATTCACCTCTTCGCCAATCTACGTGGCCTGTTTGACGAACGCCAGCACGATTCGGGAGCACTTGTGTCTATCGTTGGTGCCCGACTGCATTACGTGGTTCCAAATTAATGTTGGACTTGACTTGATGAGAACAAGTTTCAAGCCTCCTACATGGTCTTAAGACTTATAGCATAAGAGTTTCCTTGATATTAAAATTAGCCAGGTTCATGTAAAGCTGTCTCCCAACAATTCTCCAAGGACATAGATATGGAACCCTCGAGGCTTGACTTCTTTCTCTAGAGCCTAGAGCCTCGCTCTTTTTACACTATTTTTGAAGATTCAGTTAAGGGTATGTCCAACAGCTCTTTTTACACTATTTTTGAAGATTCAGTTAAGGGTATGTCCAACATTTGAAGATTCAGTTAAGGGTACGTCCAACAATGAAATAAAGTAGGCTTAGTAGAAATGTGAATATAAATGTCCAACAATGAAATAAAGTAGGCTTAGTAGAAATGTGAATATAAATGTGGAGGAAAATGACCACATAGAAAGATACATGATGAATCCCTTACGTATTTGCATGAAACTCCTACAACAACGCATAGTCAACTCATATGAAGACAACAAAGTTCACACTTTTAATTAACACTAAATAGGAACACAAATTTTATTTAATTAACACTAAATAGGAACACAAATTTTATTTAATTAACACTAAATAGGAACACAAATTTTATTAAGTACTGCATACAGAGATGCTACATGATTCAAACTGGGTGGAAGAACAAAGCAAGAACATAATCAGGGATTCATCATCATCCATAGCCCCTTTATTCATCTATCTACAAAAATAAAACGATGATCATCCTTATTTAATTCCATTTTTTCATAGTTTTCACTTTCATCTCAGTTCTCGCCGTCATTCCCATAACCATGCCCTTCTCCATATCCTTCACCGCCGCCAGAGCCGCTTCCCCTGCCAGAACCCGCACCATATCCAGACCCCGACCCCGACCCAGATCCAGATCCCCCGTTTCTGTTTCTACCCGATCCGGACCCAGCGTAAGAGCCGGCGTACGAACCAGCTTCGGACCCAGCGTCAGAGCCAGAGCTGGAGCTTGAGGAGTGCGATGACGAAGCAGAACTGGACCCAGATCCGGAGCCAGACCCAGACCCAGACCCAGATCCGGAGCCACTGCCACCTAACCCCAACCCCACGCCGGTGCCAATACCGACGCCAACTCCGCCGAGGTCGAGGCCCAAATCCATCCTGGCGACGCGGCTTTCTGATACAATGACGGACAGAGCAAGTAGCAAAGCGAGAATGGAAACAGCCCTGATGGAAGCCATTTGTGTGGAAGGAAGAATCAGAACTCAAAAGGGAAGGTTTGTACTGAATCGAGCTCTGTTTTTTTGGGGAAAGCAAGAAGGGGGTAACGAAGATATTTATAGTTTGTTTTCGAATTCTCTGGAAGACATCGATGATTTGGACAAGTGTTCATAGACAGTGGCCTGGCCGCCCCTCACCCACTGAGAGTTTAGTGGAATTCCAATACTGGTGGGTTTGAAAATTGAATCATATATATCGATGAACAATTGAATATTGAATGATTAATTTTCATATTCGAACCTAAAAAAACAGAGGAACAAAATAAAATGAAACAAAAACCAAAGAACAGAATTTAAATTAAGATGGATGATTGAAGAGGTGAAAATATACATAGGAGGTCAGAAGGATGCTTACGAGAAATCAAAAAGAATGATACAGGCAAAATTCTGCAAAAAGCAATCAAATGAAAGCGCAAAAACTGGCCGGAAATGGGTGTCGTCGCGGCCGTCGTGAGGCTAACTCCGGAACTGTTTGACGACGGAGGAGAGGAACAAGATGAGGTGAGCGAGGAAGAGTAAAAGAGAGGCAAGGATGAGGAAAACGCCGAGCTTCCACCATTTCGCCTGCAGAGTTTTGAGAAACCCTGTTTTGCAGGAGAAGCAATTGTAGCACAAATTTCCTCTGTCATTGTCCCATAAATTGCACTCACTTACATATGGGCTTGATGGGTTTGGTACCCCTTCCTTCTTCGTCCAGAATGTTGCGTTTACATACTCCATTTCGCAGATTGGTGCCGGCGTGCAGCACCCGGACTAGCACATGAACACGCACGCATACACATCTTAATTCGAAACAGAGTTACAAAACATGGGATTATTGTGGAAACTATAAGGAGGATTGTTGTTTTACCTCAATGGAGGTCAGCTTCTTGAGACTAAAGTCGTAGGATTTAAGCATCAGAGTTCTGGAGACCAAATCATCACAGGCGCCGGTGTCATAGATACAAGATTTAATGTCCTGCCAATGGGCTTCGTCGAAGACCTTCAATCTGAGCCACTTGGGGGAGGCGGCAACAGAGCGGCTCTCCATTTTATACGCACCCACAAGCGCAAGCCCAATTATAAAGATCAGCAACAATGGCACCATGACGATGAGAAGCCCCAAAACAGGGTGGCGAGACCTGAGGAAAACGACGCCATTGCTGATCAGAAACAAGAATATGAGGGCAATGCCAATCTCCACCTGGAAACTGGGCAGCTTCAGAATGCTCTCGCAGTCGGAGTATCTGACATAGAATATCCACACGATAAACCCCAATATTGGGATCGAGAATATCAGCGTCATTGTCGCCAACGCCTTGTCCAAGTTGTTTATTTCAAGAAATGGGTTTTTGTTTTTTGTCGCCGGGACATCGCCGCCGCCGCCGCTGCCCCCGGCTTCTTTGTCTGTGCAGGGCTTGTCTTCAACCGGCACGATTGCAACGGCTTCCTCTGCAACGACGTTTGCATTGTTATTCTCTGCCATTGTTATTGATTACAAAGTAAAGATGGCACCCAATCTAGCAATGTAAGTAATGATATATATAGATAAGATGATATGCGTGTGATTAATGTGTAATAATTATGAGTTTTTGTTATAACAGGTCAAAGCAAAGACACATAATTGGGGATTAAGTTAGTGGAAGGTTTCATGGTTTTGAGGAGATGAGAAATAGTAGGAGTAAGCTTAGAACTAGTTTACTCAAGCTAGTTTGACGACTCCAAATAAAAATCTTTATTTATAAATTTATTGACACAGTCCAAAACTTTAACTATATCTACTTTACTTCCCATAAATTAGGAGATTAATGATATTTTGTAATGCAATTACACTCCATTTAATAATTTTTGTTTCAGGGTGAAATAATGGCACATGTTCGTCATGTTCCTCCTCTTCGTCTTCACCATCTTCACCTTCACCGAATGGCGCTGGAAATGTCCTCTCCAACAGAGGCTACAGGCTCAGCGATTACTCCCACCTCTTAGTGACCCATCGTGTAGACATGGTTTTGATGGACGGTGATATATCCTATATAGAGTCATTATAAAAGCATGTAAAAGGGGTTTGAATCAAGCATGCAACTATGAACAAAGAGAAGCAAGACCAAAGATGGAGATGGAAATGAAGTCATTAAATTATTTGATTTTGTTAATTAGGAGGCCGTGCTTCCTTCCATTTATGCTCTGTTTTGCTGCTGTTCTTGTTTCGGCCATGTAAGGATGTGTATTTACTGCTAATTGCTTTCATTTGGAATATTTTGAATCTATTAAATTGCGTTAAATCATCAATTAGAAAATGGTGATTACATTTCCAGGTTCTTCAAAGAAAATCAAATCCCTCAGTATTCATCAACTGAACAAATTAAAAACAGGGGAGGAAAAAAGAACACTAGAAAGATCAAAGCTACAATTTGAGTATATTGGATCGAATAACAACCCAAGTGTTATTCAAGGCTTGAAGCATGAAATATCATTCCTAAGGAGATAAAAGAAAACAGGGGAGGAGGAGGAGTTGATAATCAATCAAGCAGCAGTGGGAGAAGCTTTCTTACGCCGAATTCTGTCTCCACCCTTAATCATTCTTGAGAGAATATCAGCTTGCTTTGTGTGCCCTTCCTGATTCAGGCTACTGATCAGATCATCGCAGCTGCTCCACTCCTTGGCCCCTCCTTTCTCCATTATCTTGCATAGAATTGAGTATGCGTTCAGCGTCTTCCCCGCTGCCAACAGCGCATCAAGTACTTTCTCATAGCTTGAGACTTCTATGTTGCATTCTCTTTCCAACCCAAAATCTAAAAGCTTGAGAGCAGCAATGGTCTTCCCCTTTTCACAAAGAACAGATAAAAGACTGTCAAAATCAGGTGGGCAACTGCTTCTCATAAGCAAATCAACTCGTCCCAATGCCTCTTCCACATGACCTCTCATGAAAAGGGCTTCCAGAATCTTGGCAACCAAGTCCAAGTTCTCTGTTATTCCTTTATGCAACATACTGTTCATCACTCGGCTCGCGGTCTGCACCCTCCCATCGGCAAATAGACTTTCCATCACCGATCGAAACAACGCCGAATCAGGGTAGTGTCCACTTTCAATCATGCTGTCCAAAGCTGTCTTAGCATCAGCTGGTTCACCTTTACTTAAGTAGCTCTTGATTAGCAACTTGTAAGATTCTGCATCCCTAGAAACACTCTTCCTACCCATGATTTTCAAGATTTCAAACGCCAATTCAGGATTCCCTTCTTTGGAATGGCCACGGATTAAATTATTGAATGCAACTTCATCCTGGATACCCTTCTTCAACAACTGCCGGAAAAACGTTTCAGCTTTTCCAGTCTGCCCATGGTCGCACAGATACTGAATTACAGGATTATATGCACTAGCCTCCATTTCCAGAGTACTTTGTGGTTTCAAAATGATTTCTTTTTCTACAAGCTTGTCAAGCAACTTAACTGCCCGATCATACACTCCGGCTTTGCAACAGTTCTCGATCAAAATACCGTAGTGCCCAGCCTCTGTTGGAACGCTTAATCGAGTCATAGCTTTCAGCACATGCATAGCAGCATCCAAATCACCATGCTTGCACTGACAAGATAACAACCTCATGAAAATTGAATTGTCCTTTGGAGCAATATACTTGTCCACCATTTCTGTCAAAATTTGACGCGCCTCGGACATTCTCTCTGCATCACAGAGACCAGGCAGCAGAGTCGAATAAGTAAAGTCATTTGGCTTCACGCCAACAGCCTTCATCTCTTCGAACAATCTCAATCCATCATCTACTCGACCGGAAGAAACATAACCTTTTATCATAGTAGTATAGCTTATCACTGTTGGTACAAGATTCTTCCCCTTCATCTCAGTAAAGAATTGCTCCGCCTCCTCCATCATTTTGAACCGATAATAACCATTAATCATAGTGTTATATGTAACAACGTCAGGGGCAATGCCTCTAGTCTTCATGTCTTCATAAAACCTCTTGGCTGTCTCAAGCCTCAACGACAGAAAGAAACCCCAAAGCATTACATTATAGGTATGGCAAGTTGGTTCTATGCCTTCATTCAACATAGCATTAAAGTACCTCTTCGCCATCATATACCGCCCCCTCCTCAAAATCACCTTAAACAAAACATTATAAGATTTAATACTCCTTTCAACACCCAATTCCTTCATCTTTTGAAAAATTTTCACGGCCTCCTGAACTATCCCAGCTTTCCCATAACTATCAATCATTATAACGAATAAGTCTTCATCCCATTCAACGCCCTTATTGGGCATATCAAGAAGAATGCAACGGGCATGATTAAGCTTTGAAGCCCTACCCAAAATCTCAATTATTTTGAAATGTGTTCCACGATCATGCTGGAATAAGCCGGCTCGCTCTACCCATCGGAAGAACTTGAGGGCATGGTCCGAGTTCTTAGCAGCATGTAACACATTCCAAACAATAGAGTGATCAAATTGGGGAACCAACGACCTAATCGAGTTCTGTAAGCGTGTTGTCCATTCACGATTTGCCATCATTCTACAAATAATATCCTCTAATTTTTCAGGGTTACGACGGTTACCTCTAGGGATGCTTCGCTTAACTTGGTCGCCGCCATTAACAGCCACCGGTTCCACGGGCTGAGGCACTGCGGCATCTGAACTGACGAATGGATCTTTAGGGCTTTCATTTTGAGTAGCTGTGGTGGTTGGATCTTGAGTGGAGCTGAAGAAATGAAGTGAATTGAAGGAGATTGGTTTCGAAATTGAAGAACTGGAAAGAACCTTGAGATGGCTGTAGTGAGGCTTAGATAAAGAAATGTGAGCCATGGATGATAAGATTTCTTCTTCGAATCGTTTGAAGAAAGTTTCTTAGACCAGTCAAATCTCAATACATTTGAACTTTGTACAGACACCGATCTATCGACACACAGAGAGTGACAGAGCAAAGTCTGTTTAGGGTTTAAGGCAGAAGAAGAAGAAGAAGAAGATAAAAAGAAAAAAACCCCACGACAGCCCATCCCTATCAAGCAGGACCGGGTTTAAAATTTGGGCCCAAATCTGCATCAGAGCAAGCCCACCTGAAGCTTAGAACACAGGTTGGCCCATCTCAATTACTCAGCCAACGGTTTTTTTTTTTTATAAAAAAAAAAATTATTAAAATTTTTGAATATAGTATTAAAGCAAAAAGTTTATGTTCCCCATCTTTAAATGTGATTGATTTCTAGTTGTGAAGGGTTGTCGTGGTTGGATAATGGGTAGGGCGATTGCCGAATGGGGTAGACTCTCTGCATATATCTATGGCTAAATCGAACTGAATTTTCGATTATCCAAAAATTCAGCCTAACCCAACCTTTATAGTTTAGGTTAAGTAGTTCAGATAATAAGGTCATCAGTCTTATAAACACTCATTCATCGTACGAGCTAGGGATGTAGGGGTGAGTTTTGAGTTTGGTAAGCCCATGGTGATACTAACAAACAGAATAAATTGCCTTTTTCTCTTCATAAATCTTTCTTTCTTTTCTACTCGGTTTGGAGATGCCTACCATTCTCTCATTGCATATACGCCTTCAAATTTCAATCTTTATTAAAGATTTTAAAAATTTTACGCTCATTAACGTCGTGTTCGAAATGTCTTAATTTGCATTGAAAACAAATAAGAAAAAAAAAATACTCTCATTTATGCAAAATATTGGTATATGATAAGTACGATAGATGGTCACACACACTTAGAGCCACATGTTATCGTGTCAACAATCTTATTAAGGATGAATGTGACATCAATGCCATAAAAAGAAAGAGATAGAGATTTCATCTAATCGTTGGTTCAATCATAATTCATATCGGTTGCGTAAATAAAACGTAGGATCAAACTTAGGTGTCCATAATATGGAGGTGATGGGCAGGTGGTTTGGAGATGGCGTTGGGAGTTTAGGCGTTGATGTATGAGTATTGACAAAATTAACATGCAATTTCATTGTATTTATTGCAATATAATCACCCAACTTTCACTGCCCCAACTGCCTGCCTGCCTGATTCCATGTGTATTCAATTAATTATGACTTCATAATCGTAAACTCCAACGTCCTTAAATTTTAAATATAACAACAATTTCTATCTGCTTTCATTCAAACTTTCAAACCTAACTAAGTTTGTTCATACTATTCGTGTGGCTCGTGACATTAGCTTCTTCAAACCATCTAATGAACTATAACCAAAACGTGTTCCATTAATTCTTTCCAAAAACAACCCATACATCAAATCCAAAAATTCAATCACAAATTTGAAAATAATTCAATTAATTTTGAAATGTATTTTCATGGTATTCAATATTATAAAATATTTTTCTTAATTCTTTTTTTAAAAAAATTAAGGATATTAATGCTTTTCTAAGTGTTTAATGTAATTAATTACATAATTATCGACGTCCATTTCCTTGATCCAAACAGCCTCTTTCAAACCACCTAAAAGGATCGTTACACGTGTGAAAATAGGCACATGTGTATAGTGGATTTTTAATGGTCGGTTTGGAAATTCAAACGCTTAAGGGATCGTTTTTCTTTTTCATTTTCCTTTTTTTTTTTTTTAATAAAAAGTTTATAATTTGAATTTAATTAAAACGGATATATATTTTTAAATATTTTGTTTTAAAAATATTAAAGTTTTCAGATATAGTTGGGGCATGCATGTTTTTAGGGATAAATACAATAAAATGAAATTAATTAAGGTTGCTAATAAATAGAAGTATTTTCTTTTTAATTATATTTTTTTTATGGACTACCATTAATGATGTCGGCCACCTTAAGTTGGAGAGTAAAATTTGAACTCTTTTTTTTTTTTTTTTCAAAGGATATTAATTAAATTAAGTGGAAAATGAAAAATATGAATAAGGCTGCCCTCGTTTAAAAGGGAAATTAGTCAAAGAAGAAAAGTGAGAGGGCGGGCAGCGCGGTCAGGGCAGAATTTGAATGCCATCTGGATGATTTTTAACCCTCATTTTCCTCCTAAATCACAATCAACCAACCAACCAACCACCTCTTATCCTAATTAAACTTTATTTTTTTCTCATTTTTTAAAACTAAGTAATGCTTAGTTGGCAGATATATGTCTTGTTCTGGTTTTCTCCATTAGTAGATATGGGTTCTTTAAACTTTTACTTATGGGTTTTCATTAATATTTTAAAACATGTCTACTAAAAAAAGGTTTTCAGTGATAAGGAAAGTCTATTAAGAATCATGATTCTCTGCGTAGTATGATATTGTCTAGCATAAGCTCTCATGGTTTTGTTTTGTGCTTCTCAAAATGGTTCATGGTGATGGATTCTTTAACCAATGTGAGACTCATTCCCAATAATCCTCAACAATGTCTTGTTCTCTTTTCCAAACTGACGTGGAATCTCACACAATTGCATAAACTACATTACAAAGTTATGTACATAAATTCATAACGGGATGTCCCTACATGGATCCACTCCTACTTCTTAGAGAAACGAACGACAACCAAAATATAAACCAAACGTCGTAACTATACATGCATGATCAAATGTGATGTCGGTCCATAGTTGGCCCTTGCCCTCTCCGCAATATGGAAGTCATTAGTAACGGACAACTTGTAAGCTCCTCGTAGCACAAGCAAAAAGAAAGGGGTTTTAAGGGTGTAGGCGTGGACACAGGCTCGACGCTTTGAGTAGTAATTTAGTGAGGTTTCAGGAACAACAGTCGCAAGCCAAAAAGGAAAAAGGAAAAAGTCCAAACTAGCCCCTACTCTCCCAACCATATTACGCATTAAATTGAGGGTAGTATTATGTGCCATCACTACAGCTGTGCCACAATATGGGATTCAACTACAGAAACGCGTCTATGGGTATGGGTTTTGGCCGCCACCACAACTTAAGCACCCCCTAACCATAACCAAACACTCCCAACATGTATATATATGTGTGTGTGTATGCGTGTGCATAAGGGAGTGTGTGAATATGAACTTTAGTCAACTTCTTTGCATATCGCCAATTTGATTCCTTCGCAGCATTTATAAAGGCCACAGCTTTGGGACAATTTGGAAAAGCAAGTGCAAGTGCAAGAAGAAGAAGAAGAAGAAGATTAGAAGATTCCTTGTTTCAGCCAAGCCCAGAGCTCTGTTCTGTCTAATTCTTTGCTCTGTTTTTCATTTTGAGTACAAAATACACATCCTACACAATTGTTGGTTCCAAAGCAATGGTCGTCGTTGCTCCATTATCATCTTGGCCATGGGAGAACTTGGGGTCGCTCAAGGTATTCAAATTTGATGAAATTACTGTTTAGTTTGGTATTGATGTGCATGTTTTGATGTTTTGTTGAATGAATTGGTGCAGTATTTGCTTTATGGGCCGTTGCTTGCAAATGGGTTCTACTCATTATATCAAGACGGGAACATCTTACAAAATTGGTGCCTCCATATTCTTTTGCTCTCTATACTCAGAATGGGAATTCATGTCGCTTGGAGCTCTTACAGCAACATGCTTTTCTTGACCAGAAACCGACGGATTCTTCAACAAGGTGTTGATTTCAAGCAGATTGATATGGAATGGGAGTGGTATGCATCCAAATTACACTCACAACTACTTCGTTCTATCTGGGTTGGGGGAGAAAAGTTCAAAGATTGAAACTTTTTTCTGTTTTCAGGGATAATTTTTTGATACTTCACAGTTTAATGGCTTCCATGATGGTTTACCTGTTCCCTTGGCTTGGAAATCTTCCCCTTTGGAACACAAAAGGGTTAATTGCAATTCTGATACTTCATGTGGGAATTGCAGAGCCATTGTTTTACGTGTTCCATAGATTCTTCCATACCCATTACCTTTTTACTCATTACCATTCGCTTCACCATTCTTCTCCAGTCCCACAGTCCTTCACAGGTGACCCAGCAATTTTTTGAACTTAAATCTCTCCTGGGGTTGTTTTATTTTATGTTTTTTTGTCTTTAATCTCTGAAAGTTCTTTTTTTTTTTTTTTTTTTGTTCTGTTTCCAATAAAGCTGGAAATGCGACATTTCTAGAACATCTTGCGTGGAGTTTGGTAATTGGAGCGCCAATTCTTGGAACAAGTCTTCTGGGTTATGGATCAACGACCATGATCTTCTGCTACGTTTTGGTGTTTGATTTCCTCAGATGCTTAGGGCTTTCCAATGTCGAAATTGTACCACATCGGCTGTTTGAAGCAGTCCCAATTCTTCGATATCTTCTCTACACTCCCACGTAAGTAGGGGTTATTTACTTTTGTTACTTTTGTTTTTAGCATTGGTCAAAGCTGAATGAGTAGTTTTGGTGTTGATGGGGATTGTTTTAGGTACCATACCCTTCACCGTACAGAGAAGGGGAGCAATTTCTGCCTCTTCATGCCTCTCTTTGATGCCATTGGAAACACAGTTCATAAGAACTCATGGGAATTGCATAAAGAGATGAGCTCAACAGCGGGTCCGTTTCCCATCTCCCTTTCTTTTCTGCTCTATTTTTGTTTGATATTACTTTTCTTACCAAAACCCAACTCGATTCAGTCATCCTCATTAAATGGGGGTGGCTTACAACTTTTCATTGAAGTGCTAAAGTTCATAAAGATACGGCTCTCACGTTCACGCCTTCAAAAGGGTTCCTAGTGTGCAGATTTTAGGAGTAAAATCATTTATGACGGTGTTAAATGCCCAAGTCCATGACTAGTAGATATTGTCCGTTTTTGTAATGACCCAGATCCACCGCTAGCAGATATTGTCCTTTTTGGGCTTTTCCTTTCGGGCTTCCCCTCGAGGCTTTAAAATGCGTCCCTGAGGGGAAGGTTTCCACACCCCTTACAAATGGTATTAGAGTCAGACACCGGACGATGTACCAGCCTTCTCGCTGTTCCCCGAAGGGGGGTAGACACGTGATGGTGTGCTAGTAAGGACGATGGGCCCCAAAGATGGGTGGATTTGGGGGTGGTCCCACATCGATTGGAGGAAGGAAAGAGTGCCAGCGAGAACGCTGGCCCCGAAGGGGTGGATTGTGATGTCCCACATTGGTTGGGGAGGAGAACAAACCACCATTTATAAAAATATAGAAACCTTCTCCTACAAGACGCGTTTTAAACCCTTGAGGGGAAACCCAAAGAGAACAATAACCGCTAGCGGTGGATTTGGGCCGTTACAGTTTTTGTTCATTACATGATGTCGTTAACCTCCAATCGATGCGGGATCTTACAACCCAACCCTCTTGAATACCAACCTCCTCGTTGGAACACAACTTAGTGTCTGGTTCTGATACCATTTGTTACATGGTGTCGTCAGCCTTATGATTTTAAAACATGTCTATTAGGGAGAGATTTGTACGCTCTTATAACGAAAGCTTCGTTTCCGTTTTAAATCGACGTGGGATATCACAACACTATTAGAAATTCATACCGTACCTTTCCTCGAGAAAATAAAATATGAACAAGGCTTGGTTTTGGGAAACTTTTTACCCAATTCAATAGATTTGAATTGTAGGTTGATAGAAAGTGTAGAATTTGTTGAAGCAAATTAGTAGATGAAATTTAATTTGGGTTTTACAATAAATGCAGGAAAGAACGGGAAGGTGCCTGACTTCGTATTTCTAGCCCATGTGGTGGATATTACTTCATCAATGCATGCGCCATTTGTGTCAAGATTTTTCGCTTCACGTCCCTTTGTTACAAAGCTGTCCTTGTTTCCATTATGGCCCATTGCCTTCATAGTGATGCTTGTCATGTGGGGACGCTCAAAACCCTTCCTTTATAGCTTCTACAATCTTAGAGATTGGCTTCATCAGACATGGGCTGTTCCAAGATTTGGATTTCAGGTAACTTCTTCAATCTCATAATTATGCTCTCATTTACTAAGAGAAACAAAGAAGTAATTTGGTGGGGGCGGGGTTATTGTTGTTTATGGCAGTATTTCTTGCCATTTGCAAGAGAAGGCATCAACAATCACATAGAAGAAGCAATTCTGAGAGCTGACAAGCTGGGGGTTAAGGTCATCAGCCTTGCTGCACTAAATAAGGTAGGCCTCTGCCTTTATGTAACTCTGATCATCTCTGAATAGGGTTGGTGGAGGACATTAATTCCTTTCAATGGCTTTCATCTCATATCTTGTGACGACATGAATCATGTTCTTTCATTTAAGACTGCTGCTCTTGATTGATTGTTTACCATACATTCAATTTATTATACTTTTTTTAATAAAATATTGGCCCATAATGTCGAGGATATTGATTAATTTAGTCGAATATCATGGATTTATGAGCAAGGAATAGATCTTCATTGGTATGAGGTCTTTTGGGAAAGCTCAAAGCAAACCCATGAGAGCTTTATGCTCAAAGTGGACAATATCATATAATTGTGGAAAGTCGTGATTCCTAACATCGTATTAGAGTCATGCCCTAAACTAGCCATGACAATAGAATCCTCAGATATCGAACAAAGAATTGTGAGCCTCGAAGGTGTAGTAAAAAAGTGGTTAAAGTGTCGAACAAAGGGTGTAATTTGTTCGAGGGCTCAAGAGAAAGGAGTCAAGCCTCGATTAAGGGGAGGCTGTTCGAGGGCTACATAGACCTCAAGGGAGGCTCTATGGTATACTTTGTTCGAGGAGAGGATTGTTGGCATGCCCAAAGCAAAATCATGCGAGCTTATGTTCAAAATGGACAATATCATATCATTGTAGAAAGTCGTGATTTCTAACGCATAATCCTCGTAATAAGGTTTGAGAGCAATTAAAGTGTGAGTGGTTAATTTTGTGAACAGAATGAAGCTTTGAATGGTGGAGGAACACTTTTTGTGGAGAAGCATCCAAATCTTAGGGTAAGAGTTGTGCATGGAAATACCCTAACAGCTGCAGTGATTCTTAATGAAATTCCAAAGGATGTTAAGGAAGTTTTTCTAACCGGCGCAACTTCCAAACTTGGACGAGCCATTGCTCTCTACCTTTGTCGGAGGAAAGTTCGAGTCCTTGTAAGTCTCTCTTTTCTCGAAAAATTATTCAATAAAATTGTTACGATGTGATAAACGAGGTTTAAATTTGTTATAGATGCTTACACTTGCGACCGAGAGATTTGAGAAAATACAAAAGGAAGCCCCTACGGAGTGTCAAAGCTACTTGGTTCAGGTAACCAAGTACCAAGCTGCCCGCAACTGCAAGGTAATAGGTTGCCATGAAATCTTTATTTATGGCTATTTCATGTCAACTGATGGTGATGTGTTGTGAAAATGAAACAGACATGGATCGTGGGGAAGTGGATCACTCCAAGGGAGCAGAGTTGGGCCCCAAGTGGTACTCACTTTCATCAATTTGTAGTCCCTCCCATATTGGCTTTTAGAAGAGATTGCACCTACGGTGACCTGGCTGCCATGCGATTGCCCGACGATGTGCAAGGCCTGGGCTACTGTGAGGTAAGCCGTTGGCTAATTTAAGAAATGATCATGAGTTTATAAGTAAGGAATACATCTGCATTGGTATGAGGTCGAGCTTATACTCAAAGTGAACAATATCGTACCATTATAATTAGTTGATGTTGTTTGGGCAGTATACGATGAGCCGAGGAGTGGTACATGCATGTCATGCAGGCGGGGTGGTGCACCACTTGGAAGGCTGGACGCACCATGAAGTTGGGGCATTGGACGTGGACAGAATTGACCTGGTTTGGGAGGCAGCTCTAAAACATGGCCTAAAACCAGTCTCCTCCAAATAAAAAATGTTACCCTTTGATCCTCTCACTGCAATGAAGAAAGTAACATCGATGCATTTCACCATATTGCAAAGCCCTTTTTTGTTCTTTGCATCATGTTACTATATATATATATATGTATGTGTATGGTTTGACAACATAATTAAAGAAAGAAGTATCTGATTGCCATGCAATGGCTTAGACTCCAAATCTTGTGAACTCGTAATTTGGATTCATAGTTGTTTGTCATTAACACCCACTTGTTTAATTGATTTGTAGAGTCTTGTGAAGTAAAAAAAAAAAAAGAAAAGCATGAAAACATTGAAAAGGTGGCATGTCGTTTGTACGTAGCAAACGTTTGATAACATGGTCCTTTATGTTTGGTTGCCAAAATTGAGGAATAAATCCTTAAGATTAGGACAAACACTATCATCACTCGTGACAACAATAATAATATCGCACAAAAAGTCACAAATAACTAGTCTTTATCATGATAGAATAATAAAAAAAAGGAAAAGGAAAATTCAAACGACTCAATATGAACATTATTTGTATGATTATTAGATGTTTCTTACATGCATTTAATAATGGTTAGCAATTATAGCGTGAGATTCCACATCTGTTGAAGAGGGGAACGAAACGTTTCTTACAAGAGTATAAAAATTTATCCTAGATGGGTTTTAAAATTGTATGACAAAGCAGAAAATATGTGTTAGAAGTGAGTTAGGCTGTTACAAATGGTATCAGAGTCAGACATCGAGTGGTGTGCCAGTGAAGACGTTGGCTCCCAAGAGGGTGGATTGTGATATCCCACATTGGTTGAAGAGAGAAATGAAGCATTCCTCGTAAAGGTATGAAAACCGAGAAGGACAAACACACAATAGGTAATGTCACGATATAAGAAAGGATACAAAGTGCCCCACCTTCCTCACTTCACATGGCCACCATTCAATGCTCTCTTGGCAATCAAAGGATCATCATGGGACCTCTCTTGCGCTCATCTCATTCACCATACCGTGATTAGTTGAAAAATTAGGGTTTCACGTGGATGTACTTTGACGGTGAGCTATATAAAATATTGAAACATTTTAATTCAATTTAAAATAAGATGACGTTAATCAAAGCAAAAACAGATTATAGCTTTGGTGTTTGTCCCATAGGTTATGACGTTACATATCGTTTTTAAAACGGTTTATTAGAGAAAAGTTTTTATTATTTGTCTCGATCACCCATCACTGATCCTCAATTTCTAGTTTAAGTCATGAGGTATTGATCTCTGGTCTCAATCATTACTCACTAATTACCAACGACTAGAATTGGAGACTATGACAAAGGATCGTAACTAACGATTGGCAATCGAGAGCAAGCAACAATTGAACGCTAGACGTGCACGAGAGAGCACACCTAAAAGTGCTGGAAACATTTTATCCATATTGAAGAGGACACACATAAATAATGTGGGTGGCATGATACATGGCGACATAGCCCAACTGGTTTTGTTTTGAGCTTCACATATTGAGGTCTGGTGTACGATGACAGACACTAGCTCCTAAAGTAGAGCCGCAAATCACGGGCTGCCATTGATTCTACTTCATTTTAAATATTCTTAAAACTTGTCCCAATTAAATGAATTAAGTATAAATACATTGCATTCCAAATCAAATTATTTCTTAATCAATAATCCGGAGTTAATGAGAATGAATTAAGATAGAAAGATGGAGGAAAATTCGTGGAAGTTGGTGGAGCAAAATATTGCAAAGTGTTTGTTTGTGGCATCATCACGTGGGCGTTGTTGGAGGCATTGGCACAAAATGAGTTACCAAGGTGGGTGGAGGATGGTAAAATTAAGCTTAGTTTGATTGAGGAAGAATTGGGCAGCACGTGGATGTGTTCTTGGTGATTTGGGTGCATGAAAAACATCCTTTTTTTTTAATCTTTTTTTCTCTTGGCCCCTTCCCACATGCCCTACAATTCCTCATCGCCTAGGACCCATTGCCCCATTTGCATGTTTTACGGATCCTGCCAATCCCAACCAAAGCCCCTTTTGGACGAGCTTGAGTTGACTTGCTTTCCGCCGCTGCCTTAGCTTCTTCAAAAGATTATGCGTTAATAATATAACCTAGCCCAAGATTCAATTTTGATCTCATACATGTGTTTCTTCGATTCTATTCGATTCAATTCAATTCTTCGTTTTGTTTTTAACCCTTTTAAGATACTTGCTCGAGCTCGTGTGGGTGTGATTTGATTTTGAAAGGGAAGGTCGGTTTTACTATAATTAAGTGCGGTAAAAGCTTTGTAGTCAATCATCATTGTACTTTCACTCCGATCATACCTTCTTTCAAAAGGATATAGCATCTCGATTAATTATAAAAGTGTGAGATCCCACGTCAATTAGAGAGGAGAACAAAACATTCTTTATAAGGGTGTGGAAACTTCTTTCTAGTAAACACGTTTTAAAACTGTTACACTATACGTAATGGACCAAAGTAGACAGTATCTACTAGCGATGGACTTGAACTATTCCAAAAGGATATCAAATTTAAATAAAGTAGATGATATCATATCAAAGATACGTCAATATTAACACTAAAGTATCGAAATTGAATAGTGATGAACTCTCCCATGTGGTATGGGTTCGTTGCGTGGTAATGATTTGACAGTTTTGGTGAGAAGTTGTTTGATATATCTGTGGTCAGCCCAACTTCCAAACAGTGCCACAACAGCCTTGGGTTTGACCAACAAGCTTAACCCTGCTGCTCAAGCTTCCTCATCATCCCCACTTACAACCCTTTCGGTTCCTTTTTATGTTACCCTATCTATCTGCCTTTATTCACTTCCATTATCATCACCAACCTTCACTTTAACCTTCTATCCATATTCTTCGATTCAGTTTAACCTCAATCATAAATCATAATCTTATCTTATTCGATCATTTTTATTGATCGGTAATTAAATTGCATACAAACTCATTACTAACAAATATTGTCCGCTTCGATCCATCACGCATCGTTATCAATCACACGATTGTAAAATACATCTATTAAGGAGAAGTTTTCATACTCTTGTAAGGAATGTTTCGTTTCTCTCTCCAACCAACGTGAATAGTCTTATTAGGTGAAGGTAAAGACATATAAACTTTTTAGTTGCAAATGTATTTAAATTAATAGAAATTCAAAAGAGAAAAAGAGACAACGACATGAAAAAGAAAAAGAGAAAACGACAGCCTCACGGTTTGTATAAATACACTAATTAGAACAGCTTAAGTCCACCGCTAGCAGATATTATTTATTTTGGCCTATTACTTATCATCATCAGTCTTACCGTTTTAAAAACATGTCTAATAAATAGAAGTTTCTACATCTGTATAAAAAATGTTCCGTCCCTCTTCTCAACCATCATGGGATCCCACACTAATAGCCTTACTAATCAACGTTAATATCATCCAAGATACGAACTTTTTAGTTGCAAATGGATCTAAATTAATAGAAATTGAAAAAAAAGAAAAAGAGAAAACGACAGAAATCTACTTAAGGGGGATATTAAAAGTAACTAAGATTAGATTAATAGAAGAAAGACAAATGCTAATTGAATTAGGAAAAGGTATTAATTAAAGGGTTAATAGAGACTAATGGCGCCACCTCCCTTTAATTAATCACAATCTCTTTATTGTTTCACTTTATAATTTATAATTTGTTGATATATATGTATGTATAGTGTATACCCTTTAGGGTTTGGTGGTGGGACATTAACTCCATGTGCTTGCATGTGCTGTGTCTCTCTCTAAATGGCCCACCAATTCCCTCCTTTAACCACATAAATTGGTTTCTGCACATTCTTCTATTTCCCATGCTTCTTTCTCTCTCGGATCTCTAAATCTTCCCAACTAATAATCCTTTCTCTCATTAAACCACAAATTTCCCAGGTATGTTCTTTCTTTTTTTCTCATTTTTTTCATCAACTTTTCCATAATGTTCTATCTTTGATCCAATTTCCCATGACAATTCTTTGTTTTTTTGTTTTTAAATATTAGAATGCGCAATCCCAGTTGGTTGAAACGAGATTTTTTGAAGAAATGGCGGATGGGTCTTCAAATATACACAACCACCAACCGAAACATGACCGTCGCCGACAGAAAAAGGGCCATAAAGTTATCCGCTGATATTGCTTTGGCGTCCTCCAGAAACTGTGCCACTCGTTGGAGCCGAGCTGTCATCGCTGGCACCTCCGTTCACGATGGCAGCTTCCTGGTGGCTAACGGCGTATTGGGTCGTGCCGTATGCGAGAGAATCAAGGAAAGCAGTTCAAAAATCACGCGAAGTTCGTGGAGTAGTCGGAAGATTCTCAAACGGAGCCGCCGTGTGGGGCGGAGGAAAAAATGTAGGAAGCCGGCTGCTGAGTGGATTGCAAAAAGGTTGGTGCAAAAAAGAACAAGAACGCTTCGTGGGTTGGTTCCCGGAGGTGAATTTATGGATGAAGTTTCGTTAATTGAAGAAACCCTAGATTACATTTTGGCTCTTCAAACTCAGGTTGATGTCATGCGGTGTCTTGCAACGACTGCATACGTAGCGCCACCATCATTATGAGTATCCAAATTCATAGTTCTTTTTCGGCCAACATTGGTATGATGAATGGATGGTGAAAGTTATGGGCTTTTTTTTTTTTTAAACATATGTATAGCTAATTGGAAGCTAAATGTAGTGATAATTTGAAAACATGGTCTTGTACATATTAAATTTTATGTAAGTTAAGACATATATTATTACCCTTTTTAGAATTTGGTTCGTTTAAAAGTTTAAAGTCATTTAATTTATACACATTATTGGATTGGGTATTCATTGGTGTGAGTGAAAATTGAGTATGTGAAAGTATGGTGTGTTTTTTTTCTGGCATTGCGTGTATGAAGAAAGATGGTGTGAGGGGGTTTCCTATTGAAGGCATTTACTTGGGAAAGAGGGGTGTTGAGTGTGTGTAGGTTTTTCCCTAAATCCAAAGTTGATGGATGAGAGGGGGGTGAGTATTATTAATGCATGTGGGTTTGTTGGGTGTGTCCAAATTATGAGTGAGGATTTAAACTTCTGACCAGATCGATCGATGATATAGACATGGTAGAAACATTGCTACGTCAATTTTGGTTTGGTCGCGTCGTTGTTACTAACCCACTTACCCATTATCTCTCTCTCAATGGTACCTTCTAGTATCATGAAGTATCACATGATGCCATTCCAATTGATGTGTATGGGTAGAAGAATTAAATTTCAAATGGGTTTTTGTTGCTTTTAGTGATTATGTGAGGTCCACATCAAGTGGAGAGAGCATCAAGTGCCAGCGAGGATGCTGGGTCTCGAAAGGGGTAGATTGTGAGATCTCACGTGATCGAAGAGGGAACGAGCGCCAACGAGGATGTTAAGCCCTAAAGGGAGTGAATGATGAGATTCCACGTCAGAACATTTTTATAAGAGGGTGGAAACCTTAAAAACCTTGAGGGAAAGCCCGAGTAGAAAAGAACATGGGGTATTCCCTCGAGTAGTGTTTTTATATATATATATATATATATGTAAAGAACTTTTATTTGTTAATGATATTTAGTTTGAAATAATGAAGCTATGGATTGTAAACACATAAACAAGGAATCCTTTACCTCTAATGCTATTATTTACTCAAATGATGAGATTAGTGAAGATGTAATGTCTTTAAGAGATATCGGGAATATAATCATTAACAAAACCTCTTTAAATGTAACCTTTGGAATAAAGTTTTAAAGTACATTATTTCAAATCTAATTAGATAGGTTGATTAGCTAACACAATCATCAACAAATATATATATATTCGGATGTTTGTGTATGAAAAAAATGTGTTATGTATGTTGTTTATGACGATCTAAAATTTTTTCATTGTTATATTTCTCCTCATTTCGAGGCTTCTTATTAAATGAGAAAGTATTCGAGGTAGTGGATAATTTTTTTAAAAAAAAAGTTTATTTAGAGGAACTGTCTACGTGAGAATGTCTCTCGGCTTATTGGTCCCAACACGAGATTAGAATGATATGTTACGATTGCTCGGACTCTTTTGGCTCATACACCTTAATAGTCTCATTCCCTTGTGAGCTTAAAATTTGTAAAATCACATCATTTAATGGGCTATTTTGGAAGCAACATAGCCCATGGTTGATTTGGCACAAAATGGGCCTATGTGTATAACATAGTATGCTCCATTGATGGACTTCCTTTTATTGATTTACGTAGTTTGAGCTACTTTTTAAAGCAATTAACTTACAAATTGATTATATTGTCCTTTAATAATATAACATCATGATTGAGGTTCATGATCCTTAATCACAGCCTTAAAAAAAGTTTAATTTAAAAGAGACTTTTAACATAATGAGATGCTACATCAAAGCTTGAGGAGCATAATGATGATTTAGACACACCTTTAACTAATTTGCAAAATCACTCCTTGAAAGTTCATAATTGTCATCGAGAGACGTAACAGCTTAAGTCTACAGCAAATAGATATTGTCCGCTTTAGCTTGTTACTATCGTTGTTAGCCTCAACTATACTATGGAAAAGTTTAACATCTTTATAAAGAGTGGTTCATTGTCCTGCTCGAACCAAAAATATTATACCATTGTGGAGGTCTGTAATTTCTAACGAGTTATGTTTTAATGGAGCCATGTCGTCCCCATTCCTTTTTATCAAGATATAAGTTGTCCCTAGAAGCATGCTTTGGTTATTATGGCCTTTTCTTTTATGATCGAGAGGTGCTAAGTGGTGGCCCTTGGACAGCTCTTCCATGGAGACCTACCACTGCATCAGCTTTAGTTTTTTTTTATGCTTAGCTCTACAGCTTCTGGTTTATATATGCGCCTGGATGTGACTTTTCATTGCCCTTTATTTACCCCCACGCACACCCCACAACTAAACTTGCTCTAAGCTAGCTCAGTTGCTTCATTCTGGACTCCAAATGGAACCCACAACTCCTTCGCCTGCACATCCTGAGACTATGGACATGCTTTCACGAGCATGGTGTAGTTTTGTAGTTCAAACTCTAAGCCCTGAGCTGCACCCTGACAAATCTCTAGCTCTCTTAGACACCCCCATCAAGGATCGTTCAGATCCTTTTCCAGTGAGTACAACATTTCTTGTTTTCTGCCATTTGTTATGTTTCAGGAAGATCAAAGTAATCAATTATGGGATTTATTGATAGATTCAGAGAGTGCAGAAAACTGTAAAGATGGAAGCTGAAGATCATGTCAAATCCATACCACCATGGAAATCAAATGATATGAAGGTAGCATGATTATAGTCAAATGATATGCTTGTTGAATTCATAAGCATCACTTTTTTTTTTTTTTTTTTTTTTCAGTCGTTTATATGGATGCAACAAGCAATGCATCCGGAGTTGAACTACAGCAGTAATTTCAGAAAGAAATGGGTAAGTTTATAGTTCAACAAGTTTATAAATTCAGTGGCAAATCTAATATAAATTCACTGTCCTTGTAGTTTCAATGGAAAATCGTGCCATTCAAGAACTTGTCAATAAAGAAATGGCTAAGTAACATAAGACAGAGTCGAAAAGATGAAAATAGGCTTCAGAGGGCTGAAATTCATGCAGCTATATCCGTGGCTGGTGTAGCAGCTGCACTTGCAGTCATTGCAGCCGACACCTCAAGATCGAAGGATGACAACTCAGGCTGCGGTAGGGAGGCTGCTGTGGCTTCTGCAGCCGCTTTAGTGGCAGCACAGTGCGAACAAGTGGCCCAAGCAATGGGCGCCAAAAGGGAACAGCTTAGCAGTGTGATTGGGTCAGCCTTGAGCAGTACCACTGCCAGGGATATCCTCACGCTCACAGCTGCTGCTGCCACATGTAAAATATACTCCTTCTGATATTCCAGCTTTGGAATCTTGTGTTGGGTTAATAATCAATGTCAAATCTTGTTCTTTCTTTTGCAGCATTGAAAGGAGCAGCCACGCTTAAAGCAAGATCCGACTACAAAAACAAATCAACTGGAGGAGTTGCATCCGTGCTTCCTATAGAAGACAACCATGAGATTGAGATTGATTTCAATCTTGAAAAATCAAGATCCATGCTTGCTAAAGGTGTTCTTCTCAAAGTTGAGTCACCAAATGGTAAGAATATGCAGCTATTTCATTACATCAGAGAAAAATGACAGTCAAATCTTTATTTGCTTTTACTAAAAGATTGTATACCTTTTCTTTTTTCAGGAACGTACAAGAAGAGATCCATCTCCGTCGTCCAAAACAACGACACGAAAGTGATTCTGAAGATCAGAAAGCTCAATATGTTGAAGACCACACAAGAAAGTACGTTCTGTTATAAGATCAATACTTATGAAGGCTTTGATTCTACAAGCTTTGACTAACTAACTGATGTATGCAGGTGTGGTGTTAGATATGTTCGTCGAGTTATATAGGGATGAAGATGCAGGCGCCATTGACGACGTCGATGAGGAGATTCATACATGTTATCTCATTGTTTTAATGACAAATAAGGGCACATTCAAGTTAGACATGGCGAATGATTATCATAAGTATAAGATATGGGCAACCACTATAAATCAAATGCTCATGCTTTCTGCTCATTCTTTTACATGAGTATGAACCTTCGTGTTCTGATGTTATGGTGTTACTTCATGCATCTTACTGTGTTTCCTAAAGTCAAAATTTGTAATTTAATTAGTACATATGTTCATCTTAAATTGTATGAGAATATTCTTTTAGCATCCACATTATTACTTTTGTAATGTGGTGCAATCATTGGCTCTGATACTATTTGTAACCCCCTAAGTCTACCGCTAATTATTACTTTTAGCATCCCCTTTGAGGCTTAGCATCTTCGCTGGCACACCACTTAGTGTCCACCCCCCTTCGGAGCTAAGCGTCCTCCGCTGGCATACTGTTCTGTGTCTGCCTTTGATACCATTTGTAACGGCCCAAGCCTCTGCTAGCAAATATTGTCCTCTTTGGGCCTTCCCTTTTAGGCTTTCCATCAAGGTTTTTAAAACGTGTCTATAAGGTTTCAACCTCCAATCGAGTTGGGATCTCACAGTCCACCTCCCTTCGAGACCCAACATCCTCGCTGGCACACCGCTCGGTGTCCTCTAGGTAGAGGTTTCAATAAAATATTTCGGAAAGAAGAAAAGTGAACTCCAAGCCACTAAATGATTCTTATGTACATTGCTTCTGCACACCACAATGGCTGACCCATATTTACAGCAAATGAAGGTCAAAATCAAACTACTAACAATGAAGTAAGGATTCAATCAAGAAAGATGAAAAGAAACATGAGTAAGGTCCAAACAGTATCAGCATACAGTCTCAGGGATTACATATTGATTAGCTACAGAAGAGAATGACCTGTGATAAGTTGATTATTGGAGCCCTCGCCTTTAATATCTGGCCAAGTGGTTCTGCAAGTTCCGGTTGACACAACGTGGAACTAAAGAGTGACATATATTCGGCGTTTCACGACAGAGATTGATTGATGGAAGTCTCTGGCAACAAAAGGAAACTCCCAGAGAAGTGTCGTCGACATGACACAACTCAAGCGATCGAAGCTGGGAGGTTAAGGGGGTAGCTTTTGATGGTGTCTCGTGAGAACGTTGGCCTATTGGAAGTAAAAAACTTGTTCTTGCAACTTCCTTAACGAGTGCTTTTTCAGGAAGCTTAACGAATGACACTATGCCATTGCGACAGAGCGGACAAGAAACTGAACCTGGAGGGCCACGAGAAATGGTTGTCCCGCAATTTGTAGAACAGAGGTATAAGGCACATCTAGTACAGAATTCATGATCACAACCTGCAGGACATTGGATTTCTTATCAACCCTTCAACAACCCCACATACCAAAAGACGTAATAGCTAGCTGGGCTGACTACAGAATCTAACACTTCAAAGTTCATTATGTTTGAAACATTGAAGTTCAAACTTCTGCTCATACTCAGCAAACTTGTTAAAACTTCAATAGAACAATTTAGCAACAGAAATGATGTTCACATAAATAAGTTGGGTTATGCAAGATGAGGAAATAAGAACATAATTCTCAAGTCAAGAATATGATATTGTTAAGTTAATCATATACCTTCGGCAGCTACCGTGCACTTCCTCTCTAAACAGACAACGCATGGATCCTGGCATCCAGGGGCAGACTTACTATTCCATCCATATTCTCTGCAAATGGATCCAAAAGGGATTCAGAATTCAATTTCACTCGTCATGGCAGTAGAATGAACTACTGCATTCATCATTGTGTGAAGGATAAGCAGTAGAATGAAACAACGAATTCCAGTTACCTAGCAATTTGAACAATACTCATAAGGGGCAGAGATAGATAACGAGAAGGAATAAGTTTTGGCCGGCCTACAGGCTCTGTGGAGAGAATGTCCTCGAGCCAACTTTTATGCCATGAGCGAGCGACCATCAAAGGTGTCCAACTGTGTGAGAACAAGAAAAAAAAATGTTCAGTTTCTACACAACCACTACTGCTATCAATTTTAAGAAATAGTTCGCTAATGAGTGCCCAAGTAATTAAAAGAACCTAAGCTAATTTCTTATGTTCAGGAGGTGACCTACTGTAACACGATCCAAACATAAAAAAAGATTCTAGTTCACATAGTACAAAGAATAAGCCAACTGTATATTACGTACCCATTTTGATTTTCAGTGGTCAGGCTGGCACCCCATGCAATCAAAAGCTACAAGAATAGAAAACAGTAAGCAATATCCTTTCAAAGAGGAAAAAATAAGACGTTCATTTGATCCCATTTCCGATTCTTTTCCTTTAAGTGAAGTACATACTTTACAACATTTTGCATTACCACCGCATGCAGCATAATGAAGAGCTGTACTCCCTGGACCTACGAAAGTTGCAACAGACAGGCTGCTTATATCATCGCAAGGGATAAAAAATCAAACTGCTCAAGCACTCTTCACTTGCCCACAAAATAGAAGGACAAGGAAGCACATTTATAGAGGTAATGCCATAACTTTGTGATCATGTTTTGTTATTGTGAAAAGAAAGAGTTATAAACATGTAAGATGGTGAATTAGGAAGGATAGTAGAAGGCTAACTTGGAAAAGAAGGTCTCAAGTTGATTTAGTGAAAGAGAAGACAAAAATTCAAAGGGAGAAACCTATTAGATCAATTACGGTTCCATCGCCTATAGTCACCTCAGAAACAGATGCCCCAAATTCCAGAAGTAACTGCACGCTTTCAGCTTGCGCATTAAGAGCCGCCATGTGTAGGGCGGTAATGCCTCCATCTGCTGATTGGTTGATAAACTGAGACAAGGCCCTGGAAGACAAAATTATGATGTTAATGAACCATAGTAAGCATTTCAACCAGGAATTTTTCATGAAGAGGAATTCAACATGTACTTGTGATCAAACTCTGAGATTGGTTCTTCATTATCTCTTATTTGACTCATTAGTTCCCTAAAATTCGGTATACTTGGAATATAATCAGCAAGAAGAAGCCTGATGCACCGGGAATGACCATTTGTAGCAGCTAGATGAAGTGCAGTGCCTCCATTCAAGTAATCTGCTTTATGGACCTAAAGTGTGCAACAAATTTATGAATGACTAATAAGTTGCTCACATTATGAACGTGACAGCTAACATGAATGATAAATTACTCACGTTGGCTCCAAAAAGTACTAAAATCAAAACAACTTCCCAACGACCATGTTGACAAGCTTGCATCAAAGCAGTCTGTGTACCGAAGTGTAAGGCACGCAATGATGAACACAAGATACATAATGAATTTGAAGAAAGTGTTGAAGAAAGTGTAATACCTGACCCCTATAGTTCCTTAAATCAATGTCAACTCCAGACTGAAGCAAAAGATGGACTATCTGCAAACATGTAAGAACAAGCACCATGACAACAGCCTATAAGATTCTCTAATCTTAAAATGGAGTGTGTGAGATCCCACATCAGATGGGGAGGAGAACGAAGCATTCTTTATAAGGGTGTAGAAATCTCTTTTTAGCAGATGCGTTTTAAAAACCTTGATGGAAGCTTGAAGTTAGACACCAGGCGATGTGTCAGCGAGGAGGCTGAGTCCCGAAAGGGGTGGACATGAGACGGTGTGCCAGCAAGGACGCTGGGCCCCAAAGGGGAGTGGATTGGGGGTCCCACATCAATTGGAGAAGGGAACGAGTGCCAACGAGGATGCTGGCCTCGAAGGAGGGTGGATTGAGGGGTCCCACGTCAATTGGAAAAGAGAACGAGTGCCAATGAGGGTTCCGTATGGGGTGGATTATGAGATCCCACATCTGTTGGGGAGGAGAACGAAACCCTCTCTTTATGAGGGTGTGGAAACCTCTTTATAGCATACGCATTTTAAAAACTTTGAGGAAAAATCTAAAGAGGATAATATTTACTAGCGGTGGATTTGGGCCATTATAGAGTGAGGCTAGCTTTAAAAGTAAGAGTGAAGTACCTCGTGATGGCCATGAGCAGCAGAGAAGTGGAGGGGGGAATTGCGAACACCAAAAGTAGAGTAGCGTGCCAACCGAGGATTACACTCCAACAAAGCCTGCGCTTCTTGAAAATCCCCATCTCTTGCAGCTGAAACTAAACGTTCCCCAGATGCAGAACATCCAAAGGAGTTTACCACAGCGCTTAAAAGTTTCATGGCATTCAAATGTTAAGAAACTAACAGCTTCGAAGCTCCAGAAAACTCCTTAAAATGCAAATTTACATCAGAAAACTCCTTAAAGTATGGATGGAAAAGCGACCTATCCATGCACCAATAAATATATATATATATATTCGTTTCAAGCAAACAAATAACAACCAAATTTGAAATCTCCAGACATCCAAAAGGGTTGGTTGCAACTGCTAGAATTCCACTAACCCAAGATTCACCAACCTAAGATAATGATAGACGAGTAAAAAGAAAGGAGAATATCTAGGTTCGAACCAGCATAACCTGTCGGGAAGCAAAATTTCGTGAACTCCGAGATGTCGGGAAGCAAAAAGTAGCTGATGAAATCAAAGGCAACCCAATTCCAAATACCCGATTTTCATCAATAACAAAAGAATCTCGGAACACGGACGCTGATTCAGAGAAAATGTAACAAGCAATTTCGAAACATACCAACAAGAAGTGGTTCTGAGAAGTAACAGAGAAAGCACTTCCACCTGGAAATCTCTGCAACTTCTCAAAGAAGATAGCCTAAGAAGGAAGGAAAGGTACGATGATTATAGAAGAATGTAGCGACATTGAATCATAATTTCCATAAAAGAAAGAAGGGAATGTGAAGAAGAAATCCCAAGTGGGAAATTGTTTTAATGGAGACGATGACCTTTTCCTACACAGCCTGAAAGCGTGTCCCAATGATTAGACATTATGTTCAGTCAACTCGGTAGTTGAATCGTTGTTTTCCTCTCCAGGCGTTGTCCCACCATTTCAGCGCTTGCCTCCATTCATTCCTCCAAATGATTGCTTCCCTCCATTTCCTGAGCTTCGTCAGTACTTATTCGTACCTCCAAGCTTTGTTGTTGAATGCCAAATCCAACATTTGGGCGCCAAGTTTTGTTCATACTGCTCGATGATGAGAGCACAAGGAAGGATGGCCCGGTCTGCTCGATTTTTTTTTTTTTCTTTCTTCAAATTCTGACTAATTAATTATTTTTAGATTTTCAATATTAGCACGCTATATCATAATTATAATATATGATTTGTTAAGCTGAATTGGTGCATGCTTCTTGTTGATATTATTATAATTTTTAATAATTCAGGCATAATGTTTAAGTCAAGTTACATTTTATAAACTCTGATTACATAATAATGAAAGTTATAGTCTTACTGCTTTAATGAGATTTTAAAATTTTAATTTTGTGTTTAATAAATTTATTATTTATTCTATATTTTTTAGAATTCATTTTAGTCTAATTTTCAATAATTTTATCTAATGGAACATTTTTTATATATAACAAGCCAAAGCGGATAATATCTACCAATAGTGTAACGGCCAGATCCACTGCTAGCCAATATTGTCCTCTTTGGGCTTTCCATTTCGGGCTTCCCCTCAAGACTTTAAAACGCGTCTTCTAGGGGAAGGTTTCTACACTCTTCTAAATGGTGATTTGTTCTCCTCCCAAACTAATGTGAGACATCACAAATAGTGAGCTTGGACTCTTACAAATACTACCATATTCAGACATCTGACAATGTGTTAGTAAGGATGCTAAGCCCCAAGGGGTGGATTGACCGTTACAAACGGTATTACAGTCAGACACCGAGCGGTGTATTAGTGAGGATGCTAGACCTCCAAAAGGGTGAATTGTGACATCCACATCGATTGTAGAGGAGAACAAAGCATTTCCGAGGCATGGAAACATCTCTTAAGCTAAAGATTTGTCAAAAAAAGACAACATGATTTAGTGAGGAGGTTGGGCATATGTGTTTGAATTTTACCAAATCCGTTTGAAATGTTTGATTAGGGAAACAAAGTCAAATTAGAAGGTGAGTTTCAAGTGCACCTGCTACATCGTTTGAAGTCACCACATTACACGAGCATCCGACACTTGTGCCACACCCACATGATTTAAATTTTGTTTTGATTCTAGTAGATACAACGTCACACAAAGTCAAAAGAAAGAAGCAGACAACAATGTGGAGACTCCCTTCTGTGCGCCTGATCTGTCTCTCAACTCCCAAATACACCCTTCGTTCACACCAAACCCAAGCCTTTAGCCTATGAAACTTCACCAAATCGAGTTGGGTTTTGCTCCATTAACATGGATTCACTGCTTCTGCAACTCAATGGCACTTTCTTCCCTTCACCACCACGCCTACACCCTCCTCCTCCTTCTCCTCCTCCTCCTCCTTTGGCCTTCAACTTGGAAAAGCAGATCCCTCCAAGTGTTCTTCTCATCATAATCATTCTAGCTATCGTCTTCTTCGTTTCTGGTTTGCTTCATCTCCTTATTAGATTCCTCTGGTCTCCTCCCCCATCGCAAACAGACCCTCAAAGTTCAGACGATGTCACTGCCTTTCAAGGCCAATTACAGCACCTCTTTCATCTTCATGACTCTGGGGTTGATCAGTCCTTCATTGATACCCTTCCTGTTTTCAATTACAAAGCCATTATTGGGTCCAAATCCCCATTTGACTGCGCTGTCTGTCTCTCTGAGTTTGAGCCAGAGGATAACCTCAGGCTGTTGCCAATATGCAGCCATGCTTTTCACACACAATGTATTGACACATGGCTTTTGTCTCACTCAACCTGCCCTCTCTGTAGATCTAGTTTGCTACCTGATCATTTCTCCCCCCACACCACTCGTGCACCAATTGTTCTTGTCCTTGAGTCCGGGAGCGAGAGTTCTGTAAACAGAGAGGGTACAAATCCGATTTCTGGGTCAAATTCGCAAGTGGGTGTTGGTGGAAATGGTGAATTTGAGACAGGGGCGAGCGAGATTATGAAATTAGAGGATTCAAACCCAAGTGTAGTGACTGTAAAGCTTGGAAAATACAAAAACATCGATGCAGGGGAAGGAGGAAGTAGCGAGAACAAGAATGTGGATTCTCGTAGGTGCTTTTCAATGGGGGTTTTTGAATATGTAATGGACGAACATTCGTCTCTCAAAGTAGCGATTAGAAGCAAGCCAATGAAGAAGCATCCAAGCAGGAAGCCAGCTCTGCCGTCGACGCCTGGTTACAGAGCAGCCATGTCCGAATGCGACTGCGAATCCAGAAGAGAGTTCAAAATCAGTGGGATTGAAGCTATTGGGGAAGTGAAAAAGGGAGAGATTACTGATACAAACAACAACAAAATGGAGAGTTTCTCTGTATCGAAGATTTGGCTGAGAGGAAAAACCCGGAGAGAATCGGCCGCAGATTCTTCAAGAAGGGCAGTTTCACTACGGTTTCCTATTCAGAGCAACCGTGGGGATCTCTCAGAGATGAACGTTTGGAGGTGGGAAAATGACGTCGGAGACGAAGAAAACCAGAGGCGTACCAGCTTCGAGTCTGAACTGAATCAATCTTTCGCGAAGAGGACGTTACAATGGCTGATGGGAGGAAGACAAAACAAGGCGACACACTTTGAATCATCATCTTCCTCCTCTGTTTCAAATATCTAATTCTCGTCTGTCCATTTTTTTTTTCTTTAAATTTTATTAAATATCTACGTGGAATATCCTTGAAAGAAAATATAAATATTTTAATGGTTTCGGGGCTCTAAAACAATAATGACTGAAATTAATACGGTCACTGCTGATGCGCCGAAACGCAATACATTGTCACTTGCAATTTTTGTTATTTTTATGTTAAATTCTATGATTTAAATTTAATTTCAACTCAATTTCTATAATTAAAAAAAATTCATGATTCAACCATTATATTTTTTAAAATCTATTATAAATTATTCCCCACTAAAATGATTTAGATATTAAATCATTAAATAAATTATAAAAAAGTTGAAACTTAACTAAAAAAAAAATATTATTATATCAAATATCTTCGTAGTTGATGTATATATAATTAAAACAAATAATGAAACAACGTATTCATTGATTATTATTATTATTATTATTATTTTTATTTGTATTCACATGGTTGACTTTATTAGATCGTAGTTTTAATAAAATTTGGGAAATAAATTGAAACTTTAAAATTATAAGGAGCAATATATATATGTATATATATTTACTGAAGAACAGGCCCAAAGGGCTCAGGGGAAGATTGGATTGGGCCTGGTGAAATATAAATGGGCCTTATTTATTTATTCAACATTTTGTTGGAGAAAAATAGCAGTATCACATGGCGGCTTGAATGATATTTTTGTATGCAAATTACGCCAATATAAAATAGATAGTGTCTGAAAAAGCACGCAACTAGAATTAGATTTTTCATTAAAAAAATGAAAACCCAGAAAAAGAATTAAAGAAGCGAGACTAATGGTCTTTAAGATCTCGCCATTTTGTTTTTTTTAATTATCATTCTTAAGATCCGAACTTGACATTTTGTATTCGTCTGTCATTTGAAATAATTGTTAAGTAGATGATTAGCTTAAATTTAATACTAAAATGGATTTGTTAAATAGAGATTATTATGTGTTCTTTATGTGGGTCATCAAATTAAAAATAGGGAAGCAAGATCCAAGTATATGAGGTAATGATTTGACCATTGCAGAATGTTTGTGGCTGACTGAGGAGAACCCACATGACAAAAGAAATGACTGAGCGAGCTGCAAGAAGTTCAACCAAATGAGTCAAGAGGGGGAGCAAAAAAGTCCAAAATAATCACTGTTATGGTAGGAACTGGAGGCGGCGTGGTTCCCTTCTACAGAATGATGGTCTAGTCGAGTCACGTGTTGTTTCGGCGGTATATAATTGAATGGTTCGATTCCTCTTTGGTTGGCTTGCTCATATTTTCATTTCTTCTTACGATCTTCTCACCAAACAACTTTAATTCCTCGTTGAATTACGGATTGCCTCGATTCCAAACAAACCGAGCTCGTTTCTCCTCTTCCTCTCTCTTTTTCTTTCTTTGTGCTTCTCCGATAGCTTCTGAGGAAATGGAGGGTTCTATTTGACACCATACGCCTGCTTTTTTGATGGGTCATTGAGGATTTTACGTTTCAGCTTCTATCTTTTGTTTATGGGCATGGAATTGAGAAACTACAAGCTTGTTAGGTGATTCTTTCTTCTTCCTTTGTTTCTTAGAATGTACCATATTGATAGCGTTTATTATTGATGAGCTGAATCTGTTAGTCGATTGGAAACGTTGGAAATCTTGAATTTTATGGGACCTGTTTTGCTTTCTTGTTGAGAAATGTGGTGCGATCTCAAGTTTTTTTTGTTAGAGAACAATAGAACTCTGCAAGATCATCTGGCCTGTAATACTAGGTCTCTTTTTTACTTGCTTAGTTCAATTGGGTAGGAGTGATAAACGTAAGCTACTTCAACTAGTTCTAGTACTTTGATTGTGTGGCGTAGCTCTAAAACTTTGATTTCTTGTGCTTGGAACCATATAATCACTATGTTCCTATGCAATTATATATAGACAGTTGTATAACTATTATGGCTACAATTTGTGTTCCTGGAATCAACAGCTTTTATTCTGATCACAAAAAGCATAAGGAATCTGCCATTGGAAGCAGCAACAATGAAGCAATGCAACTTGAGAAGTCATCATCAAAATACTATATTCCGTCGTCTACATTCTTAATGCCTGACAATGGACTAGGGGGAATCAAAAGTAAATTCACTGAAACTTTTAAAACTGAGAAGTCGAAGGTGTTTCCGGAGGACTATGAACCATGGAGCAAAAGAATACTAGACCCTGGTAGCAAGATTGTTTTGAAATGGAACCGAGTGTTCATATGTTCGTGCTTATTGGCACTCTTTGTCGACCCGCTATATCTTTACTTGCCTGCTTTTAATGGGAATGGGCAATCCCAATGCGTGAGGACAGACTGGAAATTGCGAATTGTTGTGACCTGTTTCCGGACTGTTGCAGATTTTTTCTATCTTCTGCACATGATTATAAAGTTTAGAACAGCTTATGTTGCTCCTAGCTCTCGAGTTTTTGGGAGAGGTGAGCTTGTGATGGATCCAAAGATGATAGCGAAGAGGTATATTAGATCTGATTTTTTCATCGATCTAATTGCCACCCTGCCTCTCCCTCAGGTTGAGACTTCCATTCCTCAACCTTTGACTTTATATTTGGTGCACTGTGTCTTTAATTTTCATTTGGCAGTTTCCATTCATTTCTTGATAAGTAAAACTATTATTATCCATCTGCTTCGTGTGATACGAGAGTTATCATTTTCTTAGGTCATGCTAACCATCACATACTTGTGTCGATGCATTAACAAAATGGTAGAACATCCTTCTCAGCCTGCTTATTAACGATTAGAGTTCCACTTGGTCTAATATTTATCTTCAATCTGGTCTATTGAAGTCTATATAGAATTTTATGTTCAAAGGGTGGATGAACTTGTTTGCACGACTATCGTTCTCTAGGCATCAAAATTACATCAAATAATTAGCCTTTTTTGTTTTTTTGGATATTTGTGAGTTCCGAGTTTCGCACTTCAACTATTTTCATGGGATACTTGACCCTACTACATTTGGTTGTCAAGTAACTCGTAGGATATTGTAAAAGTTAATGGGAAATTAAGTGGGGTTACCCCTTTTAGATATAGAGATATGTGATTTTAGAATTTTGACAGAGACTTGTCACTGCCTCTTCCATGCAGATTGTCATCTGGTTTATCATACCTGCAACAAGGAGCCGTCTAACGGATCATAAAAACAATGCTCTTGCACTTATTGTTCTGCTTCAATATATTCCGAGATTGTATTTGATTTTCCCATTAAGTTCAGAAATCATCAAAGCAAATGGAGTTGTTACAAAGACAGCTTGGGCAGGCGCTGCTTATAATCTTCTACTCTATATGTTGGCTAGCCATGTAACTCTCTCATCTCTATCTCTCTGTCTGACCTGAGATATAAATATGTAAACGTCTTTGCGGGGGATTTCCAATTCGTATTCTTTTATTTTGATTTTTGGCAGGTTTTAGGTGCTACATGGTATTTGCTGTCGGTTGATAGATATACGTCATGCTGGAAATCATTTTGTAGGAAGAAAGAATACAATACACTGGAATGCAACCTAACTTTTTTTGATTGCGATACATTTAACCATAATGACCGCGATACATGGGCAAATAGTACACTTGTTTTTGAAAAATGTGGCCCGAAAGGAATTTTCAAGTATGGCATTTTTGGGCAAGCAATGTCGAAGAATGTCGTCTCTTCAAGCTTTATTGAAAAGTACTTCTATTGTTTGTGGTGGGGCTTGCAAAACCTGAGGTACGATTTCCTTTTTCGTTATATTTAACGTCTCAGTATAGTGTCCATAAGTGTAGCAGCTAGAACTCTCTTTCCCTTTAGAGGTAGAACCTATAAATATTTCGTTTGAAATTGTTCCCCAGGCTATAGTTTTCTCCCTGTGGTTAGGAAAGCGTTATTTGGATCAAATGATGTTGCTTGTTATTTACTTCTCCAACTTTTGCTTGTAAAAGCTGCCCTTCCCTAAGGCTTTTACTATAAAGTATTTTCGGGTTTAGTTTGTCTTATTACCCACACTGTTACAAATGGTATCAGAGCTAGACACTGGGTAGTGTGCCAGCGAGGACGCTGGGTCCCCAAGGGAGGTGGATTATGAGATCCCACGTTGGCGGGAAAAGAGAACGAAGCAAATCCTTATAAGGGTATGGAAACCTCTCTCTAGTAGACACGTTTTACTATTGTAAGATTCCACATTGGTTGGAGAGAAGAACGAAACATTGCTTGTAAGGGTGTGGAAACCTCTCCCTGGTGGACGCGTTCTAAAACTTGAGGGGAAGTCTAAAAGGGAAAGCCCAAAGAGGACAATATTTGCTAGCAGTGGGCTTGGGCTGTTACAACTCTAGATGCAAATGAGTTGCCTTTTGCTGAATGAATTCGACTCGTGAATTGATCTTGAACATTTTATGGATTACATGCTTTTTTGTAACACATGAAAACCTATGGACCTGTTATCAAATTTTTTATGCGTTTGTATAGGACGCTCATCATAGGTTCTGCACTGACTAGTTAGCTGGCAAACTAGCACAACATGTTGTATGGTCCCTTCTTGTCTTGTTATAGATGGTTCTTTAATTCTTCACTTTTTTTTTTCTTGAAAATACTTGAATAACTTCTGGCTTATTTTGTCAGTTCATATGGACAGAATTTGGAAACAACCACTTTTATGGGTGAGACACTGTTTGCTGTGCTCATTGCCATTGTAGGCCTTGTATTATTTGCCCATCTTATCGGAAACATGCAGGTTAGACTAAAAACTTGTATATATATATTTGCTTGCTGATTCTTGTTCCTCTCATATTTGATCGCTGAGTTCATAAAAGGAAGGAAAAAGGTTGATTTTATTGCCTTTCCTTGACATGCCCTCTATATGGCCAGAATCCTTTGATTACTTGTCTCACCATATCTTTTGATGTAGACGTATCTGCAATCCCTCACTGTGAGGCGTGAAGAATGGAGACTAAAGCAAAGAGACACTGAAGAGTGGATGGGACATCGTCAACTCCCTGAAGACTTGAAACGACGAGTTCGACGTTTTGTACAATATAAGTGGGTAGCAACTCAAGGAGTTGATGAAGAAGTCATCTTGCAAAGCTTGCCTGCTGATCTTCGACGTGATATTCAGTGCCACCTATGTCTAGATCTTGTCCGACGAGTATGATTCTCTTGCTTACTTGTTCTTTATTTTTATACAGAGCCAAAGGCTGAGAAGTTTGAACTAGCTCTTGTTTCTCAGCTGGTGTTATTGAGCCACACAATAATCTAGGTTCTTACAAAAAGGAATCAGAAGTTCTTCCTGGTCGATTATTCGTTAAAAGTGGTTTAAAATACATTAATTGAGTTGCCACCTTCGACTCACTAAGTATATTGAAGCACTTTTCGCCTCCTGTTTTGCAGGTTCCGTTCTTCGCACAGATGGATGATCAGCTACTTGATGCAATATGTGAACGCCTGATCTCCTCCTTGAGCACTGAAGGTACTTATATTGTACGGGAAGGGGACCCAGTGACGGAGATGTTGTTTGTTATACGAGGCAGATTGGAGAGCTCTACCACAAATGGAGGCCGCTCTGGTTTCTTTAACTCGATAACATTACGCCCTGGAGACTTTTGTGGGGAGGAGCTACTTTCTTGGGCCTTGCTTCCAAAATCAACCACCAACTTGCCCTCCTCAACTAGAACAGTCAGAGCGCTCAATGAAGTCGAAGCTTTTGCGCTCCGTGCTGAAGATCTTAAATTTGTGGCCAACCAATTTAGACGTCTGCACAGTAAAAAATTGCAGCACACATTCCGCTTTTACTCTCACCATTGGAGAACATGGGCAGCTTGCTTTATTCAAGCTGCTTGGCGTCGCCATAAGAAAAGGATGATGGCAAAAGATCTGTTAATGAAGGAATCATTTACGTTACCAGAAGAAGTGGCAGATGGAACTAGCCAAGGAGGAGAAGGATTCTCTGTTGTTTCACATCCATCTCAGGCTAAAATGTTTCTGGATGTAGCCTTACTAGCTTCAAGGTTTGCTGCAAACACACGGAGAGGCGCTCAGAGAATGAAAGATGACTTACCGAAGTTACAAAAACCCGACGAACCTGACTTTTCCATTGAGCCAGATAGATAAACAGTTTTCAGTGTTATCAAATAGCTAGATTGCTCTCTGAGAAGGGTGAAATCTATTTCAGATGAGCATCCTTTTTCCCGTCATCTGGTACTTCGGACCTTACGGAGACCTTACGGGGGCTTGCTTCAATCCAATGCTCAGATGAGCCAGCGATGCAACGTCACAAACCATGCATTAATGTCGTAACCAGTAAGTTAGTCTCGTTAGAATATGATCTTATAGACAGTACTTGTGTTCGTTGGATGGTTAAACAGGCTGCTGCAAATGTAGCTGCATGTTATACTTCACCAGAGAGTATTATATACAGTGCCTCAGACAGATATTTGTTGACCACAGAAACTTGATTTCTTTCACTAGACGGTGCCGAGACAGAGCTATGCAGGGATGAGGCTGCTGGTGGACTAGAAAACTTGTATTACATACATTTTTGTCATTTGTTTTGATTAAAACTTTCCAACTTTATGAATTATCCTCAGTTGTGTTTTCCAGCGAAGTATGTAGCTGAAAATGCACATATGGCAAGACTGCCGTGGATGCAAGAGTTTGTAAAAGTAATCCAGTTCAGGTGCTCCTGGCTTTATTAATATACAACAGACAATGATTCAGTTCATATCTCGAAGTTATATCGTAAGAACATTAGGTGGGGAGCTATGTTCATACACTTTTTATGGACAACGCCAAATTGCTTAATTTTGTGTGGATACGAATGAAAACGGAAGAAACACAAAGAACGGCGGCTGGTTTCTGTCGCTTTCTTTTTCTCCTCCCCACTGCCCACCTCTCCTACCTCTCCCCCTTTCAACCATACAATACAATTGGCCGCTGTCAGAAACAGCTACGCAACATCAGCTTCATATTTATATTTGTTCTTTGCCCTTTGAACCTGCCTTAGAGTCGGTGACACCCCACTTATACTCATTTCTTTAACCCAAAGTCCACCTTACAAAGTCTTGAGGCAGAAAGGACAAGCAAGCAAGCTTGTCATTGCTCGTGCAAGTAAACAATGCCCTTTTTTTAACATTCCAACGCATGTTTGCTTCGATCCGTAACGTATTGCCGTCAGCCTCACGGTCTGAAAATGTGTCTAATGATGAGAAGTTTCCACACCTTTTTAAAGAATGTTTCGTTCTCCTCTCTAACCGATGTGTGAGATACTTCTTTGTAGTGTATAGCGGGGGAAGTATTGCATTATGAATACGGAGGTGAAGGTGAGGGTGAAGGCAATTGAATCAAATAATTCCAAGGAGACAAGAAATTACAAGACATTGTTTCCTTTGTCATTCCTGTTCTATCAACCAACATACTGCTTTCTGTTTATCGACAATACTCAAAAACCAATTTCTTGGTTACCAACTATTTGTTTCAGGCATATCTAGATGCTGTTAAATTAAAACAACTCCCCTCCCCCAGCCTTAGGGGCAAACTATATATGCATATATACAAACATTTTATGTTACCTCCACCCTATTCTCATAACCCATCTACGGCTGTAACTACTCTGATGTTACTGGGCAGCCGATCTCCTCGGCTTCGACTGCCTGATTCATGGTCTAGTTCGAGAGTAATGAGTACTGACTTGTCTTGCATACTGCCGGCTGTTTTTGGAATGCAAGCCTTGAGATGGTTGAAGCTAGGAATCAGTGCTTTCTCTGCCCATTCTTCTAAACCAGTGTCGCCAAACCATACCCCAGCTATAATTTTTTGAAGAGCATGGTCTTGTACCTCGATTGAGACTCCCTCTCCAATAATGGTGGAGAATTTGTCATGGATGGAAGTTTTAATGTGGCGGGTTATATGGTTGAAGTTGACTGGCTTGAAAACAACGGCATCGTCGACGATATCCCCAAGCTCGCGTAATGCAGGTGAAGCTGTGGTTGATTCCATCCTGCTTAGGCTAGATTCATCTTCATGATCAATTGTGAGGTCGCTTGAATTGTGTGATCCGTCTGCCGTGTCGTCCTCTGCATTGGCAGCCTCATTCAAATCAAAAAACAGACTAGGAATTGTAGCTTTCCTGGTTTTTGTGAACCTTTCTTCACTGGAAAGCCAATTCCCTCGACGTTTTAGCAGCTTTTCAGACAGAGATAACCTCAATTGCCAACTTTCATTAGCTAAATTTGCAGGCTCGTTTTCACCAAAAGAATTGTGATAGGACGAGTGATTTAGATCATCCTGTAGCCGATCAGTTGTAAGGATGAAAATAACATTACCAAGGCTGATCTCTCGACCATGGGAATCAATGAGCCTACCACTTTCTATTGTCCGTTTTATACTCCCACGAAATATAATATCTGCTTCATCAATGTCCTCAAGAACTATCACTGAAAATGGATTCTTCCTAACAGCCTCTGAAATTTGATCTAACGGTGTTCTACCGCGAAAATTGTTGTCCAATCCTCTACCACTTCGTTGTGTACCAACACAAATGGTAACCAGGATGGACCCAGATACCAGCTCTGAAAGAGCTGATGCCATCTTCTGCTTGCCAACTTTGTCAGGCCCCGCAAATAATAGCCAAATGTCTCCTTTTGATCCAGCACCTTGACGTTTCCTGCTGCCCAATTCGCGTTGAGTTATTGTGTTAGCCACAGCAGAAGCTGCATCTCCCTGCCACCAAACCTTCTCCGTTAGAACTTTAAGGATCTTCTTGTATGAATCAACATCTGTTATGCCTAGAAGTTTGGCACTCATCTCTGGTCTGGATGATTTATGATTTTGGCCCAAAAATTCTTTGGTGCAGTGTTTATGAGTTTGCCCAAGAATCAAGTCTGTTCGTATTGAGCTGTAGTCAGATGGCTGGTTGAGTTGTGGATTCATATTCAGCTGAAGAGTTCTCCCAAGGCTTCTATTCACTTCTAACCTTGGCTGACAAGGCTGGCTCTTGAGCAAGTTTTGATTATATAAACCCATTATTGACATATTTCCTGTAGAACTTAAAATTTTTGGTTGATGGAAATTGGGATGAAGGTTCAAGCATGTATTATTCCATTTCTTTTGTAGTTCTTGATTCCTCTGCTTTACCATCAATTCCTGGTCCTTGCTCTGCAACAAAACACAAACATAGTTAAGCTCGACTTGATTTCACAAAAACGAATCGAGTTTCGGATAAATTCGATCCAAAGCTACCTGTTTCGAATCAATTGATTCAGCATTAGGAGCATCAGCTTTAGCCTTTTGCAGCCAGTGTGGCAGTGGAGGGTGATTGCTGTCTGTTTTGACTCCTGATGGAGATTTCTCAGACTCCTCGTTCATGAGTTTTTGTAGTTCTTGTTCATACTTCTGCATACACTGTGGGCAGCAAGTTGTTCTTGGATCAACATTTAGAGTCTCAGATTCATGTCTTAGTTGGCTAATGGGAGGCGTTGGAAAGAGCTTCATTGGGGACAAGGATTCGATTGAACTGCCTAGAATCTCCTTTGTTCCAAGCCTAAATGAACAAGAACAACAAAAACACTCAATACCCAACAAAGAACAACAAAAGAAATCAATCATGAACGATTAAAATAAGCCTAGAAACGTTTCTAAGGGCTGTATACTTGATTTCTGCAATGACCCAAAAGTTCTTAAAGATCAAGCAAATGACTCTGAGCTTAACGATCCATGAGGTGGAGATGGATGAAATAAAAAGGATGAGAATCCAAAAGTACCTTGGATATAACCCAGAGCGAAGGGCTTTAGCCACAACGGGGACAACATGTAAATCCCAATCACTTTCGATGGAGGGATGATAGATTTGGCATCTCAAGAACGTCACACAAGTAGCGGTTCCTATCAGCCACAGCCGGCCGGCAGTTTCCTCTCTGAACCTTGTCAATACCTTTCCAATCTTCTGAACGGCAGCACGGCCGGCCTCGGATACAACGGGCTGCACTAACATGCCGGAACCTGGGGCTACAGAACTCGCCGGCTGCTCAATCAACCATTGTAGATTCCCCAAGTCAAGAATTATGCTCCCAGAACTCAAATTGGCTATTCGGGTCGCTAACAAATCTTCCAATTCTTCAAGTTTTGAGGCTATTTGTGCTCCATCTGATGCAAGTTCCTTCTCCAAATGGATAATCTCGGCATTTTCAAGAGGCCCTTCAGTCAGTTCTTTCTTATTAATTCGCCTAAAAAATTCCTCAATCATTGCGTCTGTTTCCGAATCCCCAACTACGATTGGATTTCTCTTGGTCGGCCTGAGCAATATATCCACGATTCGTTTCACTTCCTCCCCTCTCGGCTGTTCCAATTGGGTAACGCTTCCCTGATGCAACCGTGGATTCAAATAAAGATTCCGATGAGGCGTCGGGGAAGCGTGGCAACCTAATCCAATAGGGGATAAATTCACCACAGATGTCGACGAATTCAAAGATCGTTCAATCGTAGCCTTCACAGCAGGGCTCGAAAAGCTCGCCTCCCGCATAATTCTACTCACGCTTGGATCATCGAGAATGGAAATAACTAGCTGCTCGAACTCAACCTTCACCGCTAACATAGGTTGTTGCTGCAATTCAGAAGAGCCACGGCGTTGGTGGGCTTGTGCGCGTTTAAGAGCTGCCATTAGCGCATTGGAGATTGGTGGTTCAGAGGCAGAGGACACGTTTTGGGCGGTGGGTAGGCGTTCAAGAGCGACGCTAAAACAGAGCTCAAGAGCTCTGCACTGAAGCGGGTGCGAAGAATTGGGATGAGACTTGATGCAAGCCTGGCGAAGAAACCCAGTTGGGGAAGCCAACAGAGTTGCAGCGACATGAACCGGCGTGGTCTGGCCATGGTTACGTCGACCCGCGTCGGCAATTGACTGGTTCAAAACAGTAGCCGCCTCCGACGTCAGAGTTTGCAGGATCGTACTAAGCCCAGCTCTCATTTCCAGAATCGATACCCAAAAGACCCTCCTTTCTCTGATTCAACCAATAAAAAACGTGAACAAATTTGACAGGAGAAATCTGGGATTCTCTTTCTTCAATCCACCATTGAAAACCACAAAAGCTTCACACACGTCTCTGTTTCAATACGATGTTCCAATCCAGGTAGTGGGCGTGGAGGAGGACGAGGGACTGAGCATTCAGAGGTTAGCACCAAAAAGGAAAATAAAAAAGAATTCCGGTGAGGTTTGGAAGGTGGTGAGAAGTAAGACAAATGCTCACTTTCAGAATAGAAATCGAAATCGAAATCGAAATAGAAATAGAAATAAATGAGGAAGGAAATTTTATTTTAAAAAAAAAAAAAAAAAATCTGTTCCATTTCCCTTTCATTTCCCATCTTGTCTGTCTGTTTCTCCACATTTAACTTTTATATAATTAATTAATGTAATTTTAATAAGTTAAAATCCCACCTCCCCAAAAGGTGTCATTTAGATGATTAGATCCCCCCTCTCTCTTTCTGTCTTTTTCACCCCTCGAATGACAGATTTACCCTCCAAACTTATCTTCGTTGACACACCGTCTAATATGTCTGACTCTTATACTATTTATGACAATCCAAATTCTATTTTCCCTCAAAATTTTAAAATGGGTTTATTACGAACAAGTTTCTACACTTTTACATGAAATGGTTTGTTCCCATCTCCAATTGATGTAGGATATCACAATCTTGTGTACATTTCTTTTCAACACGTTAAAACTATAAAGTTCGTATTATTAAGCAATTGAAAATGAAAATGCATTTTATTGGTATAATTAGTAACTAATTAATATTTATTATGGCAGCTAACGTGTTGCACTCGAGGTGGTAACAACTGGCACCAATCTTATCGTTCACATGATTCTTAACATAAAAAGAAATATTAATTTAATTTTTTATTATCAGATGTTTTTTCTGCATTTATGACATCATCCATGGTTTACCGTATTGACCACAAGAGGTGGAATCATGTGATGTCCAACATTTGTTGAATAAGAGAACAAACTATCATTGATAAGGGTGTGTGTTTTCCTACCGGACGCGTTTTAAAGTCTCGAGAGAAAGCTCGAAATGGAAAGCAAAAAAAAAAAAAGACAATATCCAGTGTAGTTAGGCCCGTTAAAATATTAAAATTAAATAGGTGGGTGGAAAAACAAAACATCTAAAACTGGAAATAAAGGGAGAGGAAAGAGGGTGTGAAAGGGAATTAATTAGGTTTGACAAACTAAAACCACTTTTAAACCGAACCATTTTAATCCTTAGGGTTGGGTTCATGAATCGTGCCCTGCCATATGGTTAATCCCACGGTTTGACTTGGTCAACCTGACCTGCCACACTCAAATCTCCACCCAATTCATCACTTTGACTTTGACTTTGACTTTGACTTTGACTTTGACCTTGACCCTGACCCAAAACCCATCCCATCTCAATCTCCATCTAATTACTTGTATTATTGTAGCGTGTGAGGCTGATAATAATACATAACGGGTTAAAATGGGCAATATCAACGAACAATTAACTTAAACTATTACAAATGGTATTAAAGTAAAACATGCTTAAAAAGGCAAAAAGGTGAGGAGGAGGTTGGAAGAGTAAGCATAGTTGATAATGATGGCGTCGGCTTTTGGTAGCGCACGCCCTCCCCTCCCTTTGCTTCCCCTTTTGCGGTCATCATGTGCCTTTTGGCATGTTTTATTTATTTATTTATTTATATAATTCTACGTTGCTTTTGCCTCTTCTCTACTCCTCCCTTCTCTCCTTTTTCCTTTTAATTTAAACATCTCCTTGTGGGCCCCTTTTGCCTTTTCAATTATTAAAATGACAATTATTCACGACCCTTTTTTTTTTTTATTTAATTATTATTTTAAAATGATTATTATTTATAATAATTAGGAAGAAGAATCTATTTGCACACAAGAAAATAACAAAACAAAAAAAAAAAAAAAAAAAAAAAAAAAAAAAAAAAAAAAAAAAAAAAAA
>NW_019268548.1:2036612-2056061 GCF_002738365.1 Cucurbita moschata | reverse complement strand
AAAAAAAAAAAAAAAAAAAAAAAAAAAAAAAAAAAAAAAAAAAAAAAACAATCATTTTAACTTTGCCGTTTGAATTCCTCTTCATAAAGGCATCTTTAATTTATCAAAAAATTATTGTGTTGGGAAAAAAAGTTTTGATTTTTACCCATAAAATGAAACAAAAAGACACAAACTACCCCCACGTTAGTTTCTATAAATTTATAATCCATAGCTTTCCAAAGGGTGATGGATTGATACCTAAAAGATTGCTTCCCAAGATTTATGATGAAATATGATGACATAAATAGAGGACACATCAATCAAACCTAAACTCTTTTTCACCAATAAAAACCAAAACCCCACCTTAGCCTTTGCCTTTTGGTAAATAGTTTGGAGGGCAATTTGGTAATTTAATCTATCAAGGTCAAAAGGTTTTTTGGTGGCTTCTTGCATCCAAAGCATGTGCCCTTTTCTCTCACCTTTCTATTGTTTTAGAATAAAGCTAACCCATGTTGCCTTTGAGATCACCATAAAGGAGACCGATCTATCGATCGTGTAGCAACGAGTTCTTTAGAAATATATATATATATATAATCTTTTATACCTTAGCTTTTTCGAAGTTATAATTTGATTTGTCTATTAAGGAGTGAATAGTCGAAGGAAATGGTAAAAAAAAGATTGAAAAAAAGAATATATATGGACCCATTTGGTATAAGAATTGACTAAACTACTTTATTAATCAACCATAATGGCATGGACAACTTGGTTTGTGGATCATAATAATCTATTATACTTCCAATGCAAGTTTCAAAAGGTGACACAGATATGCAAAAGGGTCTATAAAGTTAACCAACATCATGCTTTTTTTAGATGCATTTGCAATAAGGACAGACATGCTTACCTAAGACCCTTGAGTGTGAAGTCTTCAGACCCATTTCATTACAACTTTAATGTCAAGATTTATATGCAAAAAAATAACATAAGACTTCATGTAGAGTCCTAAAGTGTGGGATCCTAGAAGGAAATGGAACATTTTTCTCTCCCTCCATATCATATGTGTTTTAAAACCTCGAGGGTAAGCTCGAAAGAGAAAGGCTAAAGAGAACCATATCGGTTAGCGGTGAGTTTAAGTTGTTGTGTGGGTGTAGGGTATGGAAGGGGAATTAGAGGAGACAGTGGCTGGGCAGTTGGCATGGGTTTGTTTGTTTGTTGGTTTGTTTTCTCATCTAAGAAGGGGTTCTGATACTCAGGGGGTGTAAACTGTAAAGGTAGAGAGCAATAAAGTCGAAGAAAAGCAGAGGACGCCCCATAAAAAGCCCACAAAAGCTGCCAACGGAAAGCCTTATTTGTACCAAACAAAAGAGGAAAGCTGAAACGGAAACATGCGTCTGCGGAACAACCGCCCAAAAAGCTGCCTTCCAGAAACATTGTACAAGTCAAAGTTGTCACTTTTGTCAACACTCCATTCTCCCCTTTTCACTTTATTGCCTACAACCTAATTACTCTAAAAGATCCGTGGTTGAAGAGTAGAATGAAACATTCTTTATAAAGATGTGGAAGCTTCTTCCACACGTTTTAAAAACCTTAAGAAAAAGTCCGACAGAGAAATCTCAAAGAGGGCCTTAGGTGGGCTTGGGCTGTTACAAATGGTACTAGAGCCCGACACAGGGCGATATGTCAGCGAAGAGGCTGAGCCCCAAAGGGGGATAGACACGAGATGGTGTGCCAACAAGGACGCTGGACCCCGAAAGGGAGGGGGGTGGATTGGGGGTCTCATATCGATTGGAGAAGGGAACAAGTGCCGATGAGGACGCTGGACCCGAAGGAAGGTGGATTGTGAGAGAGAATGAAACATTTCTTATAAGGGTGTGCAGAACTCTCCCCAACAGACGTGTTTTAAAAGGCTTGAGGAAAAGCCCGAAAGAAAAAACCCAAAAAAGACAATATCTGCTCCCTAAAGAGGACAATACCGGCTGAGGCTTGAGCATGAGCAGTTACATTGTTAATACTCAAAACTTAATCACCATCACTATGCTTCCTGTTATGCTTATAAAGATTAGAGTGCATCCTGAAGTGGGCGCAGTTACTATCAGAATCCTACATAAGGCCTATGGAACTATGAGTTTTGGGCTAACCAATTTGGATTTAACAAGTGGATCAATGGCTGCCATTATCAGCATTCAACGAACTGGAAGATTTCCAAGGAATATTTTACAGATTTTATAAGAATAACATCATTAACTTATTCTTTGCAGATATGGGCAAGTCAGATTCCTATTTTATTCCTTCATTCAAACACGTCGCAACTGATACAACTACATCCGTTCTCAACCCCCCCACCCAACTTCCAAAAGTTAATGCATAAGCTCAGTCAGAGTCATCTTGATGAATACTACGCAGGAAAAGCAATCATATTTACCCGAATGTACAAATGATGCGCCGTAAGTCAGCATTTGATTCCAAGATCAGAGAGTTTGGATGCTGCACATTATTGGCCTTGCTCGCCATCGCTTACAAACAGAGGGAGAGCTTTGCTTTCTTAGATATCATCGTTAGTGATTCCTATGCATTTTCAGTTTGAAAACAACATGCTGCCCAGGAAAAAATGATAATGGGGTTAGTCTCCGGCAATTGTATCTTTTAGATTAGATATCAACCTTCATACCTTAATCTGCTTTCTCTTGTATGTGTACGTGATGTGAACTGAGCCATCGCTAGCCTCAATGACCGCCGGATATGAAAATTCCTTTCCTGACTCGTCCTCCAAGGTCATAACATCAAGCCAAGAATCACCATCATCCAGAGACAGGCCAACCTTAAGCACGCCCCTCGAGACGGTGTTATAAACAAGTAATAAACGACCATCCCTCAGTTTGACCCCATCAATACCTATTGATAAGAATGCATGGTCAAAGATGATCATAAGGGATAACGATCAGAGATGTTGAAATCTAGGAAGTAGCAATATCAGTCATCTCTACTAGTGACAGTATGAATGAAACTCCTATAAGATCAGAAATTTCTAAATCTGGGAAGTAATTCAATTTCATAATGAAGATGCTCACAATAATGATCATTGCCTTAAGACGTTCATGAATGCAGATACTTTCAGGTAATGCTTGTAGCTCAGCCATGTTACCTGAGTTTGGATTAGGAAGATTGGTAGGTTTAGCATAGCTCCAGTTGTGACCACCATCGGTGGATTCTGACATACAAATACTATCGATACCTGTGAAGGATCGAAGTAAAACACGCAGATTTCCATTTGCAGTCTGGTAAGGAACTGGTTGAATGACACTGAGAGATCGATTTTCCATGTATATTGGCCCAAACTTTCTCCATGATCTACCTGAATCAGATGTGACCTGTTATATTGACATGTCAGCCACATTTTCCAGATTTTAGGACAAGTCAAAACTAAAGAACTATTCATAAGAACCTCCATCCATGCACCCCAAGAATTCCAACTTTCAACTGAAGATCCACAGAGCAAAACCCCATTTTCCAGCAAGATTGGCTACAACATAACACAGAAAAGCAGCTTCATCAGGGCTTTCTCTTTTGGAGTTCCCCTCAAGGTTTTTAAACGTGTCTACTAGGGAGAGGTTTTCACACCCTTATAAAGAATACTTTGTTTCCTTCTCCAAACGACGTGGAATCTCACAAAAACAGTTTATTGAATGGTAGATACATATGAGCACATAAAGTATACCTTATTCTTTATTGGTCCTAAGATACCAGGGGGGAGCTGTTCTCTTGCTGTCCAAGTAACACCTTTGTCATATGACCGCTTCATGCATCCACTCCATCTGATTGTTGTCTCAATCAGCACAAGATAGAATAAAACAGACTAGGAAGCAGAAGGGTTCGAGTTTTCACTTAAAAAGTTATTCAATATGTTAGACAGTTGGTCATTGGAGACTCGAGTCGACCAGTAAAAAAAAAGTGCCGAGAGATTTCAAGGAAAAGGTATTAAGGCCCTGTTTAAAAAAAATTAATTTGCAAAACCAATTAACTTAAGCATATCAACTTTCTACAAACTACGATCAGATTAATTAGCTTGAATAGAGTTGTTAATTCAGTAAACCATTATGAGATTTGAAAAAAGATACCTTTGAACGTCCTGTCCCACTCTATAAAACAGAAGCAGCTCATCTGATGGAAGTTTGAACAAGACAGGGTTCCACATTGGAACTTCAGGCTGCTCATCAGCCACAATTGGCGAGTGCCAGGAGCCGTTCTGCAAGTTTAAAGTAATATAAACCTCTTCTAAACCACTCAATAATATGGATAAAAGGGCCAACAGCCTGATTTGACATAAACAAACGTAGCACGGTAGAGATCAACGTTCAAGGAAGAAATTAGATACCTTCTTGTTCTTGGTTTTCTTTTTGAAAATTATGCTTGTTTACTCACAATTTTTTTAGTAAGCTTTCATTTTTGGGGAGTGATGCAGTTGGGTTGTTTACCTTATATGTCTGCAACCAAATCTTCACATCCGGTGCGCCCTCGAATGTACCCCCAAAATATGCAACCAAGTAATGATCTTTATCAACCTGCTCTATGAAGAGAGAAAACACTCATATTCTCCCCTAACAAAATCAAGGACCCAAGTATATTATAAGACCAAAGGAAGTTTCTCCATCAACTCAAACCTCCACAATTGTAGAAGCGTGGCAGTTGTCGAAAGGAACAGAATTGGCAGGAAATGTAAACTCCTCTAGCAAGGGCCCCTCTATATAATTCCCTGTGTCCATTTTCAAACTTCTAACCACTGAAGCTATATGCGAATGTCCTCCTACTAATACTCTGCACCACACATTGACCATAAAAAGTTCTCATTTGCGCATTTTATCGAACACTTAGCTCAATTCAAAGAACAAACAGACACTAGGGATAACAAATTCAGCTCAAGACAGAATGCAAAAATTGAGTATCTCAAAAATTTCATCCGTGATGGATATCTTCAATTGTGGGCGTAAAAGAAAAAGGGATAAAAACAAGAATTGCCCACCTTGGTCCAAAGCCGCGGAAATTGGAGGAGAATTTTGGAGTCAAGAAATCGAATATAGAGGTGAAAGTGTTTCCAAATCCTGAGGGCGCAATACAGAAAACGGAGATCAGGAAGAGAAATGAAATTAGAACAGCCCCCACTGATTTCCCCATCTTCTGGAAACTTTGTGGTGGGAGAAAGTGAAGTCAACTTAGGAAGGAGACGAAGAAGAACAAAGACATAGGAAGTAAGCGAGAAGCAGTTGAATGGTTTGGTACCTAAACAGCCGCACTGGCAAGGACTGAAATTTGATGGTCCGATGCAGGCGGGAGATTGACGAGAGACTGGGAGGTGAGCTGAGGTGAGCTGAGGTGAGCACGGTCGTGTTGACTTTGAACCGACAACCCGGGATGGATATAGCTTGTCCTGTTCTATGGAAGCATAACTGAACCGGTTCACAATTGGATAAATAGTCCTCCACGTGTCGTCTCAAATATTAAGAATAAAAAGAAAAAAAATTATTTTACTCCGACATATATTTTTTAAATTAAATTATAAGATAAAACTTTGATTAAATTAAAATACCAATGTAAAACTTTGAAATTTATAAATAATAAATGCAAAATGGAAACATATAAGTTAATTTATTAAACTTTAAAAAAATATATTTTTAATTTTATGATAAATAGAGATGTGAAATTTAAAATTTTAAAAAATTTATTGACCGTATAATTTAACCTAAATATTTTCCCTTTGAAACGCCGAAGTAAAATCCCAAAACCCTGAGGAACTAAGATATAAAACCTCAAAAGCCGGGAATCGGTCGAGCCTCAAGCTGCCGGATCCAGTTCGCCTGAACGCTGAAGCTACTTCCCGACTCTGAAGTCGAAATGGCCTACGCCGCGGTATCAAGATCGTCGACGGCTGCCATGAGCGTCACGTTGGCGTTTGTATCCGCCTCCGCCATCCTATCTCGTAAAACTTCGATAACTTTTAAGATCCATTATCTCCTCTCTCTCAATTTCTCCGATTTACTACGTGATTCTCACTAGTCATGTTTTTGTGGGTTTCTCCAGTTTATTTCGTGACGAAGAAGTCGAGAGAGTTGGGTTCCAAAGTCCGAGAGCTTGAGGCTTCTCTGGCAGCTTCTTTAAAGAAAACCATCGCCGAGAGACAAGGTCGAATACGGGCACAGCAGGTATTTCATATTTGCTCCTCTGCATCGCTTCATGTTCCTGACTTCAATGTTGTTATTGATATTTTGATTTTTTTTTTTTTTTTCCTTCCCTGTTTGTAGGCTTTAAGGAAAGCAGTTTCGGAACCGAAGTCTGATAGCGTGGAGTGTACTTTGTATCCCATGGCACCAATTGGTACTATCCAATCATCCTTCTCTACTAGGTTAGTTTTAGATTGCATATCTGGTAGTCTAAACATCAATTATTGGGTTGTTGTTTTCTCATAGTTCTGTTCACAAAACTAGTTACAGCCGTATTCTTCAGCTAGCGCTGTTGGTTATTTATTTATTTTTTTAAGGAATGGGACTCCGAGGCAATCTTTAGTCGTACCTCTTGCGAGGGCAAGGTTGGTGTTTTCTTCTCGCATTCCTCCAGCGTCCATTGAAGGTCTTGGAGAATATTCCCATTGCTGGGTCATATATGTCTTTCATTTAAACACAAATCTTGACAAGTTGTGGAAGGATCCATCGAAATCAAAATTCAAGGCAAAAGTACGCTTCTTCATTTGTTGATGATCCTTAAATATGGAATTCACATTTCTATTATTCTTATAATTCCCTAAAATCCCATAAAAGGACAGCTCAATGGTAGGTTAAAGTACCGAGGTTGAAAGGCGAAAAAGTAGGAATCTTTGCTACGAGATCCCCACATAGACCATGCCCAATTGGAATCACCATTGCAAAGGTAAGATGAAATTTTTGACTGCTGTCAATGTATCTTGCATGTTGATGGAGAAGGGCATCATTCATCACAGACATAGATGAAAATATGTGCTCCCCCCCCCAAAATGAATTCTAGGGAGGTTTCACTGTCACATGAACATGGTCCAATGTGTTTTTGTATGGTTAGGCTGTTTAAATCTCATTTTGTATTAGAAATTCATGGTTACAAGCTTACAGTTGGAAGTGTTAGACAACATTCAAATGCAATAGATAAATGGGGGAATATTAAGTCTAAGATTAAGAAATCTGCTGTACCACTTCAGGTGGAGGCTATCCAGGGACATCAAATTCTACTCTCTGGTGCCGATCTTGTTGATGGAACGGTAAGGGTTTGTTTCATTTTTTCCACCAGCGATAAAGGTATAATCTTGAGTTTAGTCATTAATTCTTGTTGTAATGATTGTTTTGATTTCTTGCTTTGTCCGAATTTTGTTACAGCCAGTACTTGATGTTAAACCTTATCTACCGTACTGTGACAGTATCCAAGATGCAACAGTCCCTAAGTGGATAACGGTACTTCTTTCATATTTAATTTTACTTACTAAATGTTATCTTAGAATTTCCTTGATGCTTATGTTGTTACTATTCATCCTTTCAAATCATTCTTTATGCGTATGTGTTGTGCTTTTCAACTTCAAAATGTGGACAATCTCTTCTCATATGCGTGCCATATGTGATATAACTAGTTGCGAGCAAATATCTTAAGAAATTCAACTTTCCATATGTTATTTGGTGCTACTGCTACTTTCATTGTTGGAGGCATGATACTCTATAACCATGTAATATGTTTTTATACATTCTTCTTGGCAATCTAACATCTTATTGACGCAAACACAGGGGGAAAATGTATTGTCTGTTGCATCCATTTGCTTCTCTGAGGAATTTACTCCCTCTCTATTGGAGTGTTGGCCACTAATAGTGAGTTCCTTTTTCAAAAATTAATTAATTAATTAATTATTATTGATGTTGTTTTTTATATAACCATGAGTGTTAGGGCCAACTTGCGCACCTCAACAATATGCCAAAAATATTCACTTTTTTTTTTTTTGCACGTGAGAGTAAAAAACAGTATGGTTTCTTTGGTTTCATTGGTATCAAACAAAAGGGACCTTTCAAGCTATTATATTTTATGCCTTAAAAGACGTTACTGGAGTTTTGGGTGATTATCAGCCTGAGGTTGGTGCTTTTGATGCAAAGCTTAATAGAAAGAAAAGTGGAAACCCTTGATATCTCCTGGTGGTGTTGTAGCACACAGAGTCTGAATTCCTTAAGAAAACTATGCCTCTGGAAATTTACATTATGAATATTGAGAGAGAGAGAGAGAGAGATGCTTTGTAGTCTGATTACCATTTTTATGATACTCCACCTTACAAAGAGCTAGTGCTCACAAGTGCTCATAATTTCTCATGTATCATAATTTTCTTGTTTCAGGAAAAGAAATCGCTTTATGCATCGGCAGATGAGTTGAAAAACTTTGTGAAGCAGGTGCTTTCATGGGATATTCGATCATTGTCACAACGTAGTCAACCTCATGAATCCTACCTTACAACTACAAGAGGACATGAGTTGTCCGATGGTAGTTCAGATTCAGATGGTCACCTAGATGAAACACTTCCTAGTGGAACTTCCCAAAGTTCTTCTAAGATCGTTGTCTATCACCTACTTGTAGATGGATTAAATGTGTCGTACACAATCGGTTGCCAAGGCGACGTGGTTGTGAGAAAAGTGGAGCTTGCATCACCCAGCTGAATAGGCCAAATCAGGGTAACTTGTCTTTTTACTATGTAGGGAATTCTCACTCAAAACTAAACTGCCTTGTATGGAGCTCGATCTCCTTACATTTCTTATTCATCTTTCTCTTGACAAAAGGTGTATGGTTGAAATTGAGACAAGCATGCTGGATAGAATCTTAATTGTGAGTTGTTAGATGGTCAGTGAAATAGTTTTGGTTTAAAATGTGTGGCTATCTGCTGATGAGTGATTGTTTGACTTTTGTACCACATTCTTAAAGAAGAAAGGGAAATGTTTTGAAGTCTATACTCCAGAAGTATGAACTGTTACCACGAGTGACTAAGTCACATCGAACTGAACTGATGCAGCTTGGATCAACTAAGATGAAAACAAAGGATCTTTTGGACGTGGTTCCAGTTCACATGAGGCATTAATCCATGGTTTGGTTTGGGCTTTGTTGGTTTTTATTTTTCATTTTTGAAGCATATACTGATATCTTTAAATGAAAAAAGCGCAGGAATTTAATGTCAACTTGAGAGGCTTTAATATGGAGTTTCACCGGTATGTTTGGGGTATTAAAAACCTTCATTTATGATTTACCTAATTGTGAATGTGTTAGCTTAATCCACCAAGTTGAACCGTATGTCAGATTCTTATCATTATTCTTGGGCCACTGCATTGATGGCAAGATAAATTCAAACTAATTGCAAATGCAGCTATTGACAATATGGCTCTATTTAAGTCTCAATTTAAAATGGTAAATTTATATATCATACTCTAAGTGATTGCTTAGAGACTTTAGCATATGATCGTAGGTTGTTTCCCTCTTGATTTTTTATCTTAACACCCCAAAAGTCTCTGTATAAATGATCTCGGTCGGTATTTAAAATTTTCCTAGGTTGTAAAATAGTGATTGAAAATGACTTAAAACTTTTAAAATTGTAGTCGATAAAAGTGATAGATTTCAATTATGCTCTAAAATTTTAGGATATCTTTTATTGAGTGGTTTCATTAATTTTAGAGATAGAGACGAATATAAAACATTAAAGAATATTAATCCCATTTGAAGGGACATCGTACATACTTTTAGAGGAGAGGAGAATGAACCGGAAGATTATAATAAAATATTATTTTCTCCTCTCACAAATCAAATCAAAACTTTTAAAATTGAGAAGAGCATAAAATATTAGAGTTTTTATGTCTTAATTAATTGATGAAACTTGAGGATAGCACAGCACATGAATTGAGAACAATAAAGAGACAAAACAAATAAAACCAAGACGAAACAATGGATTTTGAATCACTACACTACTTAACCATGACTGAATATGTGATTCATTAAGAAGAAACAATGTCCAACTTACCATATTTGGTGGATGCACGTCTAGCTGAGGATGTCTGTGACATCTGCCAGCGCAGTCCCCGTGAACATCGACTTCCCGGTGGAAAAAAACCAGACAAGAACAAACCCAAGTCCCCATCACCGACGCCACTGTTTTATTACCCACAACCCTCCAACCTCCCGCTTTTAATCCTACTCACCTAATCTCTCTACTCAACTCCCAAGGGGACCCTCTTCAGTCTCCACACCCTGCAATCCTCCCCTGTTTCCCCCACAGTCTTCCTCCCATACCATCTTTCATTTGATTTCTCTTTCGTTTTTTCAACAACACTTTCTTGCTTCCATTCACTCGACTGCGCAAATTTACTTGGACATTGGATTTCCCATTTCCCATTTCCCAAACTGTATATCTAACTTCAGGAAATGGATCATTCCAGAGACGGTGGCGACCAGGTTAGTATAGCAGCTCGCTCCTCGTTATTCGACTCACTGAAAGGATGCGGCCTGTCGGGGATCCCAATCGACAAACAGGAGCTCAATACAAAGGTTATGATGCCGCAGTATCTCCGCTTGGCCTTGCGTGATTCTATCCGCTTAAAAGACCCTACTACAGGAGCCTCTGCCTCTGTTCCACTGCAAAATATAGTCCCGCCACTGCCAGAGGCTCCTTTGGTGGTCTTCATTAATCCGCGTAGCGGCGGCCGCCATGGCCAGAAACTCAAGCAGCGCCTCCAGCAATTAATCAGCGAAGAACAGGTCCACCCAAAAAATGCTTTCCACTTTCTGTGAAAAACATCGAGATTCCCATACGTTTTCTTCTTTTCATGTGTGTCCTGTACGTGTCATCTTTGGAATTTTCTCTTTGTTTGTGTTGTAGGTTTTTGATCTTTTGGAAGTGAAGCCTCATGAATTTGTACAATATGGACTGCGCTGCCTGGAAATCTTGGCTGATCAAGGTGACATCTGTGCTAAACAAACTCGTCAGAGGATGAGGGTCATGGTATTTTGATATTTCCAATAACCCCAGATAAAAAGATTGTTGCTTTTCTTTTGCTTTACATATTTGGAATCTAATGGAACTGGTAGCGCAGGTTGCAGGAGGCGATGGTACTGTCGGTTGGGTACTGGGAAGTCTAGCAGAACTTTACAAACAAGACCGCAAGCCTGTTCTTCCTGTTGGGATTATCCCTCTTGGTACTGGCAATGATCTTTCCAGGAGTTTTGGTTGGGTAAGCTTTTGTAGTTTCATCTCGAAATTTTGCAGGAAGGTATCACTCGTATTAATGGATATGGATCATTGGTTTTTATCAGGGAGGTTCATTTCCTTTTGCCTGGCAATCAGCTGTTAAAAGGTCTCTCCACAGGGCTACCACTGGCCAAGTTGGTTCTTTGGATAGGTGGGAATTCGAGTTCTTTCATGATATTACCTTTTGTTTTTGGTTTTTGGAGCTGTTTCAAACTTGATTCTCATGATGTAGTTGGCATGTTTTGCTGTCGGTGCCTGCTGGGGAGAAAGTGGAACCACCTCATTCTTTGAAGCTTACAGAAGAAAGTGATCTGAATGAGGCTGTGCGTGTATATACTCTTTCGCTCTAAAATTCTAGATATACATAGAGTTTGAACATTGCCCATCTTGGATCATATTTTCATTCTCATTTCAATTCATTATACCCCTTCCATGGCTGCAGAAACTGGACGAAAAAGGAGATTTACCAACAAAACTGGCTTCCTATGAAGGAGTATTTTATAATTACTTCAGCATAGGTAAGCTGAACTCACTGGTGAAGTAAAACTTTAAAAAAGTGTGTTTATTGCACTGAATTTCTTGGTTCAACAAAGATGAGTGTGTCTTGAACTGACCGAAAACGGTCCAAGCTTATCGCTAGCTGATATGGACTTTGAGCTTTCTCTTCTGCGCTTCCCCTCAAGGTTTTAAACTGCACTCTTGCAAGGCTCAACGAATTTGAGAGGTTTCCACACCCTTATAAAATTTTTGCGTTCCCCTCTCCAATGGGTTTGAGCCACTACAAATGGCATCAAAGTCAGTCACCGGATAGTGAGAGGCACTGGTCGGAGTAGTGCTAGACTCTCTCCATAGTAGACACGTTATAAAATGTCGAGGGGTAGCTCGGAAAGAAAAGCTCAAAGAGGACAATGTCTGCTAGCGGTGGACTTGGGCTAATAGAGTTGCTCCATGGAGAGTTAGATTGATATTCAATCATTCAGCTCTAATTCTTTAAGAACTAATCTACTTGCTTCTTCAGAAAAATCATTAGCAGGCTCTGCAGAGTATTTCACAGGCTATTTAACTGATTCAGTGAATGCATAACCCAGGAATGGATGCTCAAGTTGCTTACGGCTTCCATCATTTGCGTAACAAAAGACCATACCTTGCTCAAGGTCCACTTACAAATAAGGTTGAACTTACCTGCTTAGACCTTAAACAAAAATATTATTTCACGATTAGTGGATGTTTACCAACTTACACGTGCATTCTTTTATATGTGAAAGCTGATCTACTCTAGTTATAGTTGCACTCAAGGTTGGTTCTTCACTTCCTGCTCAAACGATCCAAATTTGAGGTGATACTTCATATCCAATAAAATCCCAGTAGAACACATGTTTTTGCAGTTTCTAAGAACAAAAAGCCTCTCTGTTTGTAGGGGCCTTAAGAACATCGTTAGAATACATATCAAAAAGATAAATTGCTCAGAATGGGAAAAGATTCCAATTCCTTCCAGGTAGAACTGTTCTTGGTGAAACTTGTATAGTCTGTCACTCTTACTGATCCTTTGTTGCGTGGGCTGTTGTGTAGTGTTAGGTCTATTGTTACTTTAAACCTTCATAACTATGCAAGCGGAAGAAACCCATGGGGTAAGCCCAAGCCACAGTACTTGGAGAAGGTACCCACTATGAAGCTCTGTGTGGCTGTTTTCTCTTGTCTATGCTATTATGCTTTATTGACTTCTGATCTTTATCTGGTGCTAGAGAGGCTTTGTGGAGGCGCATGCTGATGATGGTCTTCTAGAGATTTTTGGCCTTAAACAAGGATGGCATACATCGTTTGTTATGGTAGACATAATCTCCGCCAAACACATCGCCCAGGTACTTCAAACACCTAGGAATCACGAAGTCCACTTTGAGCATAAGCTCTCGTGGTTTTGCCTCATACCAATATAGATCTATTCCTTACTCATAAATTTACGATCTAACGCCTTAGTTAGCCGACGTGGAGACTCATCTCCCAACGGTAACAACTCGACTTAAATAGCCACCATGATTCTTGCTTCTGAAGTGTTGCATACTATTTTTCAGGCAGCAGCCATTAGAATAGAAATCAGAGGTGGGAAGCGGAAGAAGGCATATCTGCAGATGGATGGGGAGCCATGGAAACAGCCAATCAATAAGGACTTCTCAACGTATGTTGAAATCAAGAGGGTTCCTTTTCAATCACTAATGATCAACGGGGACTAAAACTTTCCTCTTCAGTTTGCTCGCTGAGTGGATTTTTTTGGCTGATGTATTTACGTTCAAAATATTCATTTGCAACAAAAGCTTAGATTATTTTCAACGAATGTGTACTTTACAGAGAGATTATTCAATGATATACAGTAATCAAGTAAGTATAATTACCCTGCATCAAATTATAGAACTAATTGGCAACAGTATTCATGGAATCGACATTATGGTCGGGAACAGTCTGCGGTGTCGTTGTTTCTTCTGCTGTTTCAGGAACAGAGTGTACTCTGGATTGTCTTGTTCGCGGAGAAGAAGAGTGGAAGTGTTCCTGGCAAAAAAGCTTGCCCATTTCAACAAATTTGGAGGTGAGTGGAGACTGGACGCTGCCGGAGTCCGGCCAACGTGTGATAAGGAACTGGGCCAAATATATTAATAACGAAGACCAGGCAGCAACTGCCGTAATGATGAACAACCCACCAAATCTGTAAACATCCAGAGCTGAATCGTTGGGTTCTGGTTTTGGTGGTTCTTGATTTGAGAAGTATTTCTGCTCAATTGTGCGCATTTTGTCTTGATCTTGGGTCACGTTCAGTATTGCCCTCGAAAAGTCAGCCACCAGAGGGGATCCTTTCGGGAAGGCCTGGATTAATTTTGATAGAACCCAGAAGGCAAAATCGTGAAAATTACGCTCTTAACAGAAGTAAGTTCAAAACGAGAGAGAGAGAAGGCGAAAGAACTCACGAATCCAAAACCACCGGTGCTGTAAATAGGTCCGACCATTTGATAGCCGGAAGAATATTTCCGAAGAAAGACCTTAATGTAAGGAATTTCGTCAAAAATGGCAGCAACTCCACCATTAAAGCTTCCTCTGTTCAGGGCTAACTTAAACTCGTCGGAGCTTCCGCAGGGTATCAGCTTGGTTTCATCAAATCCAAACCGAGTGATTAGAAAATCTCTCACAAAGGAACCGTTCTGAAAACCCACGAAGTAACCCTTCTCTCTGATCTCCTTAACATCGACAAAGGAAGGATGGAGCCTTTGCACCGTCAACATGGATGATAAGTTCGCGGTGTAACTTTGGGTCAGGATTAGCACCACAAAAACCCATATGATCATCAAAAATCTGGATAAGTTGTTCAATATCCTCTCCCCTAAAACAAATCAATTTACACGCACCCATTAAAGGAGTGAAAAATTAAGTTATGAGTAAGAGTAGTATAGTAGAGTACTGACTGTGAGCAAAGACGAGCGTGGAGAAGCTGAACCAGAAGATGAGGCCGATTTGTTGTTGGGCTGGGCCTCTTCCGAAGTCAGTGTTGACACGACATTCCAGTAGCCAAACCACAAAGCCTGTAAACATGAAGGAGAAGAAGGAAAGTAGCCATAGATCCCATGTAAATGGCTTCATGAATATCCACATGTGTTCCTTCTTATCGCTTGTTGCAGAAACCAGCATTGACACCCCCGATGCAGAGTACGGCAGAGTGAAGTCGACGAACTCCGACCGACTTGCAACTATTGTTATGTCTCCAACAATTGCATCCACTTTCTGAGCCTCAATCTGGCGCAGAAGCTCGTCGTAGGACCCATTACTTTTCCCAATTTGGTTTACGAAAGGGACGAACTCGTAATCTATGTTCATGTGTGGTACTTCAATTGCAAGGCGGAAGACGTCGATGCAGAATCCGGACGACTTCTGGGGCTCGTTTGTGTCCGCGTTTACAAACTCCGGGAATCCTTTGATTGGAATTCCTATACTCAATTTCATCTTGGGTTGTTCGGCCGTGGGTCCGGGCCAAATGGGTTGCTTCAGTTGGTTTTTTGAATTTGATATTGCAACTTCAGGCCGGACTCCTCTGCCTCCTTTCTGGCTCCAGTATCCGATGATCCGCTCCTTCTCGCCCACCAGATTGAACACTTCAAAAGTTGGTGGGTTTAGCTCTCCGTCGACCAAAATGAAAACTCCACTAATGCCTTCAATTTTTGTGTTCCTAATTGCATCCCGAAGACTTACCCTCATCGCGCGTCTATCAGTTGCAGTTGCAGTTGCTGAGATGGTGGCATTCAATTTCTCCACCGCCGTGCCCAACGCCCACATCGTATCGTACGCCTGCACTGCAAAAAGATTGAGCGATGCTGTTGTTGCACACGCATCCCCATTTTTTGTCATTACATTTCAACGACAGTATTAAATCACGCAAAAATCCAACAAATTAAGCTTGTCACCAACTTACACGTTTTAAACTTTTATCATAATTTTCACTTGTTTTGATTAAAAGTTTAACTCAAAATTTCCAAAAATATTATTCTTCAAATTCTAAAATATATATTTACAATTCTAGCATTTACGATTTCGATCTCCAAACTCTTACGAGTCTATTTTAACCACTAATTTTTTTCTAAAAAAAAAATAATTACTTAGTAGAATGGTTGGGAGAGTAATCTCACGAAGGAAAATATCATAATAAAGGGTATATTTTGTCCAGTCGAGCCTCAATTAAGGAGAGGTTATTCAAGGGCTCGAGATAGTTGAGCCTCAGTTAAGGAGGGGCTGTCTGAGGGCTCGAGATAGTCGAGCCTCGATTAAGGAGAGGCTGTTTGAGGGCTTGAGATAGTCGAGTCTCAATTAAGGAGAGGTTGTTCGAGGGCTCGAGATAGTTCTTCGATTAAGGAGAGGGTATTCGAGGGCTCGAGATAGTCGACCCTCAATTAAGGAGAGGTTGTTCGAGGGCTCGAGATAGTTGAGCCTCAATTAAAGAGAGGTTGTTCGGGGGCTCGAGATAGTCGAGCCTCGGTTAAGGAGAGGCTGTTCAAGTCGAGCCTCAGTTAAGGAGAGGGTGTTCGAGGGCTCGAGATAGTCTAGCCTCGATTAAGGAGAGGTTGTTTGAGGGCTCTAGATAGTCGAGCCTCGATTAAGGAGAGATTGTTCGAGGGCTCCAAATAGTCTTTAGTAGAGGCGGTATGATATACTTTATTCAAGGAGGATTGTTGAAGATTATCGAAAGAGAAGTCTCACATCTACTAATTAAGGAGTTCACCATAAATTTATAAATAAGGAATACAAATTCATGGTTGATGGACAAGAAAGAAAAGGAAAATCTTCAAAATTTAAAAATTAACTATTATTTATCCAACTAATATTCACTTAATCAATGCTTTATGAAGAGAGTGGATGGTGCAGAGACAAACCTAAAGGAAATGGAAGTTGTTGGTTGAAGGTTGCTTGAAATTGGTGAAGCTTTTGGGTATTTGGTATGTATGGCCTTACGCCCACAATCCCTTGCATTGCGTCAAGAGCTTGGGGATCCGTGATTGGATGAAGCAAAGAAGAAAGCCCATCTGTCACAATCCATGCATACCCATCACTCATCATTCCCTCCTCCTTGGCCTCAATTAAAACCCTCCGCCCAAGGGAAGCACTCATGTGAAGAAGGAACACCCTCATTCTCCGCCTCAAATTCTTCACCCTCCTCAGCTCCTCACCAATTTCCCTCCCACTCCCCCTCCCAGGGATCCCCGTTCTCTCAATCAATCGGGTGCCGTTTTCTTGCAAGGCGTCCGCTAGATCTGGGATGATGCCACGTCCATATTCTGTGTCTTCGTAAATTAGAACTATCTCTCGCCACCCGTACAGTGTTGAGGATTATTGGGATTGGGAGTGTCCCACATTGGTTAATTTAGTGGAAGATCATGGGTTTATAAGTGAGGAATACTATCTTCATTGGTATGAGGCCTTTTGGGGAAGCCCAAAGCAAAGCCATGAGAGCTTATGCTCAAAGTGGACAATATCATACCATTGTGGAGAGTCGTGATTCCTAACATACAGTTGCACGATGGCGCTTATGGCTCCAACCTGGGCCGAGTCGCTTTGTACTGCCCTTATCAAATATGGGTTCTGCTTCGGAGACAGCGACGGGCTTGTTGCTGTGAGGGAGATTATGGGAATTTCATACTTTCCTCCAAATTCCGCCAGGTATATCGCTTCTTCTTGTGAAGTTTGAGCTCCCATTATGACCTCTACTCCTTCTCTTAATAACTCCCACGCTGCCACAGACCATGATGAAAATTCCGTCAAACTAATTTAGAGAAATATCATAAATTTATAATAAAAAAGACTGATTTAAAGAAAGATCATTCGTTTATAATAAAAAAGAGCAAAAAAGAGTTCTGAAAACAGTTACCCGCAGATGCTACTCCGATGATGTCTCCGGCGTTCTTGAATAAAGGAATAATCCTGGTTTTGTACTGAGGATTTGCAGTATACAAATCGGAGAGTGCCAATTGGATGGAGGTGTTGCATAGTTTGCCCACAGTCGAGTTGGGATCAAGCAGCACACCCAGTTTAACGCCCTCGCCTCCGACCCAACAAAGCTCCGCCAACACAAACCACGCCGCGATACAGCTTCCGCCGCCCCATTTCTTCCCCGTTCCCATTCTCAGGCGACTACAACGGTTCTTTCTTTCACTGCTTTGCTCCACGTTCCCTCTTTAGAACCTCTTTAAACTCTGTTTCTTTAAATTTATAATTTTGAGTTTTTAAATTTATTTATTAGCATATTTTTTAAATTTTATAAATCTTTTATACTCAAAATTGAATAAGTCATACTTAATTTATCAGAGAAAGTTAAGAAACTTAAAAGACACTTATTTTTATTATACACAAATTTTAATTTTAAATTTTTATTATACTCGTAAGATTTTAATTAAATATATATATATATATTTTTTTTTACTTGTCACAACTATTTCATTCTTTCTTAAAATAATATATGGTTATTAGCCAAATTCGAAAAACAAAAAATTTTAATTTTAATTTTATTTCTAGAATTTTATTGAAATTATATTCCACGTGGCTATTATTATTATTATTTATTTAGAATAGTCTATTCATATTTTGAGAAATTAGGGTTTATTTATTATACATGTCATAGTCACATTTAAGAACGTGGAAATTAAGTAGTATTTTCCTCAAAAAAAAGTTTGGCATTCAAATAACTTAATTTTACACAGTTTAAGATTAAGATGGGAATTTAATGATAGAATTAATAGGAAATTCATAATTTATCCAAATTCCAGACTTGGATAAGTCGTTGTGGGATGACGTGGCACGTGAAGTCATTTGACGTAGCCCACAAGTCGCTACTAAAATTTCATACTTTTCGTGTCGGCCCCCTCCGCGTCCAAACCGCGTTGGAGAGACAAGATACTGGGCAGTAGACTGCGTAGTTGCGCGACTAGCCACAAAAAAACTTGGTGAAGAAGGAAAGTCTGCGGAGAAAAAATGGGGGTAGTTATTGCGACAGCGAATGAGGTGGGACAACAATTTCCTTCACTGCTGTTGTTTCCTTGTAATTCCCAAAAACAAATTATTGTTAATCACATGGTCTCCTCCCCTGTCCAAATCACAATTCCTCTAGATATTCTCTACTATAAGCGTAACCTTTAGTAGTTTTGTTTTAAACTTCTTCAAAAAGCCTCATTATCAATGAAGATAGTATTTCTCACTTGTAAACTCGTAATCTTTCGGTTTACTCAATAATTCTCACCAAAATTAATCAAGTTTTTAATATTATTATGTGGTCTTTTTTTTACTTTTTTTTTTTTAATTTTTTTTTTTTATTCCGGTCTGGATTATGTGAGCGCTAATTTCGTTTGGAAAAGAGCGGGACCATATAATTAGGGCGCGACTAAAATGCGCGCGATGCTTTTAGTTCGAAGCATCGGTCTCTGGACGTGAAGTGGGAGTGCTCTAGGGTTTACATTTCGTATCGAAGATTCTCCTCACTGCCAAAACAAATTCGGTAGCCATGGCGAGCACCAAAGTTCAGAGGATTATGACTCAACCGATTGTACGTGCGGAATCTCTTCATTTTTCTTCCTTCCTTGATTATACTTTGGGCTGCCTTTATCTATTTCTGCGTTTTACTGATAATTTCCGGATGTCTTTTTTTTTTTTTTTTTTTTTTTTTTTTTTTTTTTTTTTTTTTT
>NW_019268548.1:1961866-2036352 GCF_002738365.1 Cucurbita moschata | reverse complement strand
TTTTTTTTTTTTTTTTTTTTTTTTCTCTTTTGATCACGGTGTCGCTGTATCTTTGGAACTAGAACTTGATATTCAGATTTCTTCAAAGTGTAAGAACTTACGTCAATGCTTAATCATCTCACCTGTTTTTTTCTGGCCTAACTCGGTTTTCTGATTCGAGTTTGTAATCAATGCAGAAAGCTCGTATTCAGATTTGGCTATTTGAGCAAAAAGACCTTAGGATCGAAGGCCGAATTATTGTAAGGTTTTGCTTATTGCTGCTTACTATTTTCTTTTTATACTGGCTATTTATGTAATGCGGATTGAAGCCTACGTTTTCCTATACGTCGATCTTTTGGCATGTATTCATGATTGATAGATGCTCCAACTTTATTGTTGGACAATTTACTCTCTCATATGCTCCTTACAGAAATCCTCTGATTTCAGTGGAGCACAGGACATGAGTGTTAAAAATATCTTCGATATCCTGGATAAAGACCTCAAGCTCCTACTTCACATCCACATCATGAATTTCCGCAAAATTTCTAGAGTTGAAACAAATTCAATCGTGTAGGCGGTTTATTAGGTACAAGTAGAATTGGAACCTACTTGAAATTCATGTTACGTAATAAATGGGCATGCCTTCAAGATTGTGCTTTAGTATTTCGATTTCCTTTTACATTGCTGTCAAAAGTTGCACACATGCTGGAAATTGGGTGAAATTTGGGACATAGCTTGAAATTGCCGCTCATGTTGGTTATCACCTAAACTCGCTCTTGGAATAGGAATGGATCATAGTACAGAATTCTAATTTCATATTTCTTTGTGTAGTTAGTGAGTGTTATTTGAATCTCAGTTCTAAATAGATCAAGTCTCTTATGGAAAAAATTTCACGGTTAGAGTTATATCTCAGTATTCTTTCCAATTCAACCAGACCGTTGGGGTTGGAACTAGGTTTCCCTGAAACCTCATAATGCCAAAGGCAATGGTCAATTACTTCTATGATCTGCAGTTTTCTCCATGAAATTGTTTCATCTTCTGTTGCCGGAGTGCACGCCTTGAAATGAAAATTGCTTTAAGCGATGTCCCCATGCCTGGTAATTGATTTCCTTCTGTCTATTCGTCCATGAAGTTATTTTATTCTTCCACATAAGGTTGCGCCCTGTTCTTACTCAATTAAGATGGTTTCCTTTCTCTTCTGTGCGCAATTCTCCTCATCAATCTATGAAAAATGTGACCAGTTCTGCAGAAAACTTTTCCTACCAAGGACTGAACGCTGTTTTCAGAATTCAGACAGCAAGCATGTTTGGTCGTTATTCCTCTTGTGAACTCAGTGAATCTAGTCTTTAGTCTCTTAACTTTTGATATTTAATTTAATGAAATAGCGTATTTCATGTCTCTTTCATCTACTTCATCTTAAAAATTACTGCAATGCTAGGAAGCACAAACACTTTGCTCGACAAAGTGTCTGTGTTAGACACAAATATGTTTGGACACACTCTCAACACTTGTCCAACACACAAAATTGCATGTTTCTTTTTTTTTAATAGTTAAGGACACGTCTCACACACAGGGGACATACCTAAAAAACCTCAAACCTTTGAAACGGGGCGGCACTGAGGTGAAGTTAATAGGGGGTAGAATGGAGGGAAATCACAAATGAAGGTGAAGAGAATAAATGAAGACGAAAGAATCCGTGGAAAAGAGGGCTTCGTGGGGTTTATTTCTAAAAGAAGTACAACTTTTTTATAACCTTTCATGTTGAGTCTGGCAAGTTGGGCTTTTGTTCTTTATTGGGTTTCTTTAAGTGGGCTTAGATGATTCAACATATTGGTCATTTAATTTTTATGCACTATTTTTAATTTGAACTTAAATTCAATAGGGATTTTTTCTTGATTCACGTTTTTTTAAAAATAGTTAGTAAAAAGGTATACTTTTTTCAGTTTGATTTTTTAATATTATCTAAATAACATAACGGGTCCTCAACATGTCCATGTCCTACATTTTTAGAAATTGGTGTGTTGTCATGTCCATGTCGTTTCTGCGTCTGTGTCCGTGCTTTTTAGTTGCAATGTAATTCTTCTTAGTTTCTTTTGTGCATCCATTGCTTCTGATTTCTATTCTAAGCAAGCAAAAAGCTTTAGCGATAGAGTCCTCGATGCACTTTGAAAGACATTGTTTGTAGTTCTACTGCAACTAATCTATCATACCCTGTCTCTGATCACTTTTTCCAATATATCTCATTCTGTAGTTCAATTATGTAATTAGGGAGTAAATAGTCTGCTCGTTGATTGTTAAGTGATCTCAGTATGCTGCTTATCTTTTCATTCACTAGACCCACTGCTAGGACCGTAATTTTCAGTGTTGAATGAATATTTCCCCAAGCCTTGGGCTTAGGTTTCCTCCCTTTTATAATTTCATACAATCTATGAAATTGTCCCTCACCCAAAAAAGATTGTTGTTTGGTCATCTAATTTTTCCCAATTAGCTAACAAAATTTATCTTGTAGCTTTCTCAACTGTTAGCTTATATGCCTCAGCTTCTGTAATTTACATCCAAGAATATGTTCATGGATTATCTTGAACTACAAAATTTGATTTTATTGGCCCTTCGTTTGTTGTACTTACCTATGTTTTGGCTGATTATTAAATGCTTTTATTATAACTTATACAGGAGGTAGTCAGTGGAAGCTGTTTCTTTTATATTAATGTAATCATTTTCTTGACCGAACAGGGATTTGACGAGTACATGAATTTAGTACTTGATGATGCTGAGGAAGTTAATGTTAAGAAAAAGAGTAAAAAAGCACTCGGTATGTCTTCTTTCCCCCTCATTTGCTGTTGTCTTCTCTATACTTGAGTGGCGTTATCTGAAATGCCTTTCGTTTTTCCCTTCAGGGAGGATTCTTCTCAAAGGAGACAATATAACGTTAATGATGAATACGTAAGTGAAATTGATCTTGCATTTCCTCTCCATTTCCCTTACACCAATTAACTTCTTTTTTTTCTTCAAAACTTCAGGGGAAAATGATGATCATCCAGCAGACCACATTATTGAGATAGTTTTCACTTCCATCGTATGGCGTTATAGCTTTTACAATCATCTTCCTTTTGGAATTGTATCTTTCAACGTTTTAATCCATCGATGATTAACGAGTTATTATTTGGATGTATAATGTTATTTTGCTGTTGGTAGATAATATCCTTTTATTCAACTCCTAATTTATCGTCCTTACAACCGGTTGTTTATTCGTCCAATCCTTGAAATTATGGAACTAGGGTTCCTCGAATCGTGAACTATAAATGGTGGAGCATCGTTTGAGAACGTCCGGTTTTTTTTTGAGCGGGATGGTGGTTGCCATAAATTTGTTTCACTGGGCCTCAACTGATTATCTTAATCCTCGGAGAAAACAAAAGCTTCACCTTCCTTGCTAAAACTTAGTCAGTCACTTTTGCTTAAGGCAACTGTTTAGGGTATGTAATCCTTGGACTTAATATCGCTCCAAGCTGTCCAGCAGTATTGAGTATGCAAGTTCAAGCCAATTTACAGGATAGAAAACCAAATGACGAGAGAGGTCTATAGGCAGTAATTGGTGTGGGGTGCTAAATTATTCCCTTTTGATAGTGTATGATCTATAAATCTGATACAGTGCTGGTTATTCTGCTTTTGTTGTTTTTACACGATAGAGGCAATCATGAAGTGGGAAAGGGGGCGTGATCGGATTAAAGGCAGACATCTAATAGTAGACTTTTGGTGATAAAGGGCATATCTGAGCACCAGGGTGTGGGAAGAAAGATCGAACTACGGAGTGAGAGAGAATTATGGAGATGACCCAAGTGAGGGTGGCGGTGGCCGGTGGGACACATACCATGGGGTCAGGGAATCACCTCCTTCTAGGTCATGTGACCGAGCCATTGTCTTCTGCTTACAACTGGAGTATCAGAAAAGGCATGTGTACCCTTGAGTTGGAGACGACTGCGCTATCGCATTTGTTCTTTTACATTTATTGGTGACTGACTCATCCTCCACACATATAATTTCTCTCTCTCTCTCTCTCTCGCTTGATGCAATACGCCACTCCATTCCATTCTTGTGTTGGTGCCTTCTGTGACACATTCCATAACCCGACTTCCCTCTCTCATGATTGGAGAAATGCATGATTGTTCAACAGTGCTTGACACAACATGAGAACATCACTATTATTATTGTTCTTATTATTATTTTAACCAAACTATCCATCTCTTGTTAACAAGTTTGGTTGATCAATTTTCTTCATTTTGGGTTGAACCTAACCTACGTGTTCTTCTGACCCTCGTACATTGGTGTATCAAGTTATTTGGCATTTGGAGATAGGAATTTGTTCATGATAGCTAGGTTGAATAATATGATTCTGTCACTCCCGAATGCTGTCGCCGATGCCCTTGCCCATGTGAGTTTTGGGTATGCTTTCACCAGAATGGGGTCTCAAATACTACAAAAGATAATGCCCCTTCAAACTTTTTGATGACGTAGCTTTGTTGTGATGGAACAATACGAGCTGAGGGATATATATTGATAGTGAAATTTCAGGAAACACAAAGGACCCTCGATCTACAATGCACATTCTACTCACACCTGGAGGCTCCTCATCATCCTTCGTTTCAATCTTCATGTGAGGAGAAGGCTACTGCTGTGTCTTAGTTTTTCAAATTTTGAAGACCGCACTTCCATAAACATAGCTCCTAACTTCACTCTGAACAAGCTTTGAAGACACAGCTAAAATGGTCTATGAAGTTTGGAACTCAGCAATGTCATTTATAATATCGAACTCAAAACAGATGGAATATCATTGATCCAATACCTTATCATCGGCAAAGAAATCAACCACCCACCGCGTGAGAAATCCGATAGGATAAGAAAGGCTGTGTTGTGAGTAATAAAATGTTTGGGGGTTAATTTCAAACTGCACTCGAGCCCTGCCTTGGCCTGACACAGAAAATGTTCCTGAAGCTGGGCCTCCAAAATTCTGCAAATCAGATTTGTGTGTCATTTCCGGCCGAAACATAAAAAAGGAATAACTGGGGTCGACATCGGCATACACATTCCATTACATAGACGCATACACAGTGTGCTGATTATGATTCCCACCATGCATCATGATCATTGCACTTCCTTGGTTGGTTACTTTTAGTTGTCTTGATTGGATGCAGTGCTTCTTTCTTTCAATATCTTCACACTTTAGGCCTATGTTGTGTAGGCTAATTATGTAATTATATTCATTTTTAGAAGATAAGATGTCACACTTGTTTAACAGATATCTCATATTGGTGCATTTCTTATAAGGATGTGGAATAAATGTTTTTTAAAACTATGAGGTTGATAGTGATATGTAACGGACTAAAATGGAAAATATTTGCTAGCGGTAGACTTTGATTGTTACACTACCTCTACCTGGTCTAGCTAATATATGCATTTTCAAGGACGCCAAACAAGACCGACATCGAAAAAGAAAGCAAAAGAAAACAAAAGAAACAATATGTATGTGTTGAATGGGAAAGTTGAAACCGTACAATTGGCATTAGAAGGACACATGCGACCAAATCTGAATGTTTTTTCATGTTTTGTGCCAAAGGAGATGATATCTTAGCTTAGCAAAGCAACGGTGGGAGACCTTGAGGATGAGGGGTTGAATGTGATTGCTTGAAGTTGAAGGTAGTAAATTATGGTTTACTACAGTTGAAAGCAGAGAGGAGGAGGAGGAGAAGGTAAAAGAAGTTGACCCTTCTGTTTGGGTCTGTCCTTTTTGAGTGTCTATTTAACCCTCTTATGTTTTTTTCCATTTCAGGGCAAACCCACATGCTCCATGTCCCACCTTCATCAGCCTTTACAACCAAACCAAACCAATCCCGATGGATCCATATTCCAAATGATTCAACTCACTTTTCTTCCTTTTATCAACCCCTTTGATCATTAGCACATACATAATGCCCCAACTATTTGAGTTACGTCTTAACCTTTACAATTTGGAAGTGGAATTCCATGTTTCCATCATATGTTTTGAACGAATTATTGAGGAAAAGACATTGATTTGCAGTGCCTCCGGGTTGCTATGCAGATTGAATGGTTAATAAATCTAAATAAACAAAGTGCTTCAAAAAGCATGCTTGTGTGCAACAAAATCTAATCATTTATGGGAAGACCCCTTCTGTTCTACCAATTTGATATCTCACCCACCCATCTTTCTTTTTTCTCTTTGTTTTTTCCCCCCAAAGATGTTCATAGCTTTTCCAATCACTTCACTCTATTCTTTTCAATTATGATAATCATTTTGTGTCGTTCCTTGTATGCGTAATCCCCGATCTTTCTTGTGGGCATACACCATACACCATCTTTAGTGTACTCTTGCAATAGCTCTCACTCGGCCAGTTTCAATATATATATATATATATACTTGGTGTACTTGAAATTGTGAATTGTGGTCCGTTACATATCGCCTACTAAGGATAGATTTCCACACTCTTACAAGAAATATTTCGTTCCCCTTTCCAACCGATCTGAGATCTCACAATCACAATCCACTCCCTTTGAGGTGTCCAACATCCTCGCTAATACACCACCTGGTGTTTGGCTCTGATATCATTTGTAACAACTCAAACCCACTGTCAGTAGATATTGTCTGTTTTGGCCCGTTACGTATTGTCATCCGCCTCCGATTTTTAAAATGCGTCTACTGAATAGAGATTTCTACACCCTTATAAGGAATGGTTCGTTCCCCTCTCCAACCGAATGGTATTAGAGCCACACACTAGGTGATGTGCTAGTGAGAACGCTGGCCCCCAAGGAAGTGGATTGTAAGATCCCATATCGCTTGGAGAGTGAACAAAACTTTGTTTATAAAGCTGACAACGATACGTAATAAGTCAAATCAAACAATATCTATTCATAATAGACTTGTTGTATAGAGGGTAAGCGGTGACAGGACCTGTGAGTTTACTGAAGCTTAGGTAAGAAAATATATGTTGTACTGATTAGAACCAATTATTTATCCACTTTGTTTTCTGAATTCCACTCGAGCACCTTATCCACCTCCTTTTCTTGTTCCATACTCACGTTGGCACATAAGATAGTGTGAAGGCATTGATATTCTCCCCCATCAAATCAGCCATAGACAGAGGCAAACAAAGAACAAGAGCATCCATTGAAACAAAATATTATGAAAGAAGTAGAATATACCATCCATCAATGCCTAAATTAATCATATTCATTCATATGTTATATAACACATGTTGATGGGTTTGATTTTAATATCACTTTCATTCGCTTTGTCATATCCATTGGTAAGAAAAGCTATGTGTAGCAGTGCTTACCAATGACTTCATTATCTCATAAAATATTAATGAATAGCCATTAAAGATGGTTACTTTATGGCCATCCCACTTCCAGAAATTAAGTAATTACTAAACAAGAGCGAAGTTAGAGAAAAATTCTTTGCCTTATTTGTTTAATCTCATTGCTTTGTTCCCTCTCACTGAGAATATGTACTATAATCGATCAATTAAACTTGAGTCACTTCTCTGCCTGTTCATCATCTTCTCCAATCAGCTTTCGAGAAAAAATCCTACATTAATCAATTAAAGATAAGTTCATGAATTTATAAGTAAGAAATATTATCTTCGCATGACTTATAGTTAAAAAAAGAAAAAAAAAGTAAGAAGTTGGAGACCAACCCGAGCCTTATAATAAAAAGAAATAATAAAAGAATGGAAGAAGTGGGATTTGGTGTGGATTTGTTTAGAACAAAAAATCCAAGGAAGGAGTAGGATAAGATAGAGTTAGTGGGGGAAAGATTCAAATTATTTTAATTTTTATAATAAAACGAATTTTAGCTTATTGGATGGTAAATTATATAATAAAGTAAAAAGGAAAATGCAAGTGTCCTTGACGTGTACGTCCGAGCGGGCAATTGGACGTTTGTTATGGGGCTTGTCTTTTGCATGAATTTATTTACACGTCATATCTTTCGGGATGATCACGAGTTTATGAGTAGGGATTACATATTCATTAGTACGAAGTCTCTCATAAAAACAAAAAATAAAATTATAAAAATATATATTTAAAATAGATAATATCACTAATAATTTTTATTAATCGGTGGGACCGTGAAGGGTATAAATGTCCTGAACGGCGTACTAGGTCTGTACGGTAACTGAAAATTTAAAAAAAAAATTAGAAAACAAAAGTTTTTATTTTCATTTTTAATTTTTTAAAGACTTTGTTAAAAATTAAAAAAAAAAAAAAATGAAAACTTGGCCAAAAGGTCACTGACATAATCACTCGTCGCATATTACCAAAAAGCCCTTTTGTGCTCTTGTGGGTCCTACGTCTCCACCATCCGACCCCACCTCTTATATATATGACGACATTAATCATCCCATTAAAAAATTAACCCAATTTTTAATTATACTCCCTCTGTATCTATAAATAACGGTTCACGCCCCCAAGGCTTCAACATCTTCATCGCAATTCTCAACCATGGCCAACAGAGAGCCCTTGGACGTTTCACGGCACTCAGCCGCACCTGAACCCCAATTACATTTCCCGCAACAACAACAACAGCAGCTGCAGCAGCTGCAGCACTCCCCTTGGCATTCCCCTGTCCCTTACTTGTTTGGGGGTTTGGCTGCTATGTTAGGACTCATCGCTTTTGCGCTTCTAATCCTCGCTTGCTCTTACTGGAAGCTCTCTGGCTACCTCGACAGCGGTGACGGTACCAATCGGGAGACCGACCTGGAGGCTGGCAACGACGACACCCAGAAACGCCCTTCCCCTGTTTTTGAAGAGAAAATATTGGTTATCATGGCTGGAGAAATCAAGCCCACGTATTTGGCTACTCCCATGTCTAGCAGATCCTCTTCTTTTGGGGATACCAAAAGCAATAGTAGTTGTAGCAGCAGTGCGACTGGTACCGCCGACAAGGATGAAAAAGAGACGGCGAAACAGAGCATCGGAAATCAGGAGACTCAGAGTATAGAAAACAGAGAAACTCCTGAATCTTCAGATCAGACGACCAATTAACATAATTTTCTCAATAATTTTATTGGGGTTTGGTTTGTTTTTGTTTTTGTATATATATATATATATAAAAAAGACGAGCTTTGGTAGTATTCTTAAGTTGCTAAGATTTTTTTTACCCTCTCTGAAATCTGTAAATCCAGCTGAGACGGAATGAATCATTTGCCTCTTTGAAAATCACCACTAGTTTCCTTCTCTTACACACAATTGAGGAAAAAAGAATAAACTTCAACAATGATCGTATTGTCAGGGATGAAGTGAAAGGCATTGGATTTGCAGAAAGTGGAGGGCGTGAGCGAGGGAGTTGTTTTGGAAGGCACGTGGAGAAGTGGCCGGAAATGGAGGGTGCCGGTGGGGGTGATGCGGCGAGGTGAAACTTCATGCACCCTTTCATTTAATAAAGCTGTTCCTAATTTCCCTCCAAAACGGACTCCAACAAATTCACCTCTGTGTGTCTGTGTGTATGTCTGTCTGTCTGGGTTTGGGCTATGTTCTGTTAGCTTACGAACTATAATACTAACAGTTCTTCTTTAACTCCAACATCTCAATCAAATCAAACCCTCAATCTGAATTTTCCATCTTCTTCATTTCTTTTCATCATCAGCTACTCTCCTGTCATCAACAATTTCTCTAATCTGTTTAAATTCTACTTCAATAAATCTTTTCTTACGCTTATAATCCACGTCTCGCTTTGGGGCCCAACGTCCTTACTAGCAGGAGGAATCTGAATATATTGGGGGCCTACAGTGGAATAGGCACCTAAAAAGGCAACATAGCCTTGGAAGGACACTTTATCCCAAATCCAATTCCAAGTTAGAACCCACTTAAGTATGTCCCTCTTCTATTATTATAACTTTATTCCTTCTTAATTATTGGCAATTGAATATGCTCTCCTCTCCTGAATCTTAGGTCCAAACCTTATTCTATACAATGTTTTAGTGGTATTATTATTGTATATACTCTTTTTCTCCCTCCAACACTTTCGAGACGTTACAGGGGTTGGTACATCTACATGGTGAAATCTCACATCGATTAGTAAAGGGAGCAAAGCACGTAAGGCTAACAGGCGATACGTAATAGTGGACAATATCTAATAGGGATGGACTTAGGCTGTTACATCCATTTTCCTTATTTTTTTGATGGCGTCAGAGACATCACATCTTGGGGCCTTGGAGCTTCTTCTAGCTATACAAATCAACTAAGAAGTGGCAACAATAATGATGGGGAAGCCATTAAACTAAGCTTGTTCCAATGTTTTTGTAACCTCATGAAGTTGCAATGAGCTCAAGTTAACATCCATGGGATTGGAAAATAGTGGAGTGTTGAAATTGGCATTGGGTTCCACATCATTCGTCTTGTGGCTCTGATAATTTGAACAAATAATAAAACTGTCTTAATTTGAGTGGCATGTTGAGAATTTGGGAGAGAGTGAGTGAGTTGTGGGTGAGCTAAGATTGAAGGACATTATGAATTATTGATCAATTCATCATTCCAACTACAACGACAATTGATTGCTTATGCACAATATACTATAATGGGTCTCGATAACAACCATTCCATTCGACCATGGTTTCAACTCTGTCGCCGGGGCTGCCTCGTTTCCTTCATGGGCCCTCTCTGTCAATGCTTTCCTTTTAAGGCCCTTTTTGCGTCATAATCTATAATTGGTCTTGTTCATATATTTAATGAATTAAGAATAGAATTGGTCTTGTTAAAGCCGCGGGAGTGAGCACCCACGCAGCATATCCGACGACAGAGGCCGGCCGAGGTCGGCTTTGATTACATTTACACTAAATTACAAGTGGCAAACTCTGAAACATTGGTAATTTGGTTTAAAAGTGGAAACTTTTCTCTACCAGATGGATGCTGACCTGACACAAAAACCAAACCATGGGATCGTCTTTCAGTTGCTGTGGCTCTGAGAAAATAGACCAGGGGTTTGTCTGTCAGAACCCAAATCTCAAAAATATGTCTTTTTTCCCTTTTTCTGATGAATTTTGATCATTTTTGTTGTGGAAGGTTCGTTGGAGGGAACAGTTCGTGGAGGATGTTTACGTACAAGGAGCTGCATGCGGCCACGAATGGTTTCCATGAGGACAACAAGCTGGGAGAAGGAGGATTTGGAAGTGTTTATTGGGGCAAGACCAGCGATGGTCTTCAGGTGAAAATTAAGGCCAAATTAGCATGTAAAATATTGTGCAGGATTTGTTTGAAAATTTTGTTATATATATGTGTAGATAGCGGTGAAGAAGCTGAAAGCGATGAATTATAAGGCAGAGATGGAGTTTGCAGTGGAAGTGGAAGTGCTGGCGAGGCTGAGGCATAAGAACTTGTTGGGGCTGAGGGGTTACTGTGTGGGGACTGATCAGAGGCTTATTGTTTATGATTACATGCCAAATCTCAGCTTGCTCTCCCATCTCCATGGCCAATTTGCTTCTGAAGCTCACTTGGATTGGAAAAGAAGAATGAAGATCGCTCTTGGCTCTGCTGAAGGCATTTTGTAAGTCATTACTTCTTGTTTCTTTATTTTTTGTTTTTGTGCACTAGTGTCTTATTAGGGTTTCCCTTGACCGAGTTTTATACCCCTTATAAAGAATGTGTGTTAAGTATATGCTAAGGAGAGGTTTCCAAACCTTTATAGAAAATGTGTGTATGTTCCCTCCCCTCTTCAACCGACGTAGGATCTCACAATACATCTCCCTTTCGGACCCAACATCCTCGCTGGCTCCTCACAATGGTTTCCTAGGGAGAGGTTTCCATACCCTTATAAAGATACAAAGAACATGTATTATGCGTCTACTAGGGAGAGGTTTTCACACCCTATAAAGAATGTGTGTGTTCCCCTCTCCAACCGATGTGGGATCTTACAATCCATCCCTCTTAGGGGCCTAGTGTCTTCACTGGCACCACCTGGTGGTCTACTGGGGGGTTTCCACACCCTTATAAAGAATGTGTGGGCTCCGCCCGGTGGTCTACTAGGGAGAGGTTTCCACATCCTTATAAAGAATGTGTGGGTGTTCCCTTCTCCAACCGATGTGGGATCTCACAATCCATCCCCCTTCGGGGCCCAACATCTTCATTGGCACCGTCTAGTGGTCTACTAGGGAGAGGTTTCCACACTTTATAAAGAATGTGTGGGCTCCGCCCGGTGGTCTACTAGGGAGAGGTTTCTACACCTTTATAAAAAATGTGTGTTCCCCTCTCCAACTGATGCGAGATCTCGCAATCCACCTCTCTCCGGGGCCCAATGTTCTCACTGGCACACCACCCAGTGTCTAGCTCTAATACCATTTGTAACGGTTCAAGCTCACTGCAAGCAAATATTATTCTCTTTGGGCTTTTCTTTTCCGGCTTTCCTCGAGGTTTTTAAAATGCGTTAGGGAGAGGTTTCCACACCCCTGTAACAGCCTTATAAAGAATACTTCGTTCTCCTCCCCAACCAATATGAGAGCTCACATTTTTAGAGAGCGAACGAAAACTCTTAAAATATTAACTTTATCATTTGTAGGTATTTGCACCAGGAAGTAAGACCCCACATAATCCACAGAGACATAAAAGCAAGCAATGTGCTGTTAGATTCAGATTTTGAGCCACTTGTAGCTGATTTCGGGTTTGCAAAACTAATACCAGAGGGTGTAAGCCACATGACAACTCGAGTCAAAGGGACCTTAGGGTATCTTGCTCCTGAATATGCCATGTGGGGCAAAGTCTCCGAGAGCTGTGACGTTTTCAGCTATGGGATTCTTTTGCTAGAGCTCATTACGGGAAGGAAGCCAATCGAAAGACTCCCTGGTGGAGCAAAGAGAACCATTTCTGAGTGGATCAACACCACAATAAACAAAGACAGGTTCAAAGACTTGGCGGATAGGAAGCTGAAGGGACACCTCAATTGGAAACAGTTCGAACATGTATTGCATTTGGCAATCATGTGCGTGCAGACCGAACCAGATAAGCGCCCTACTATCAGAGAAGTGGTAGAGTGTTTGAAAGCCTTGATGGCTGATGGTGAACACAAGGGAAGCATCAAGCCCATGCTAATGAGTATCTCAAGTGCTAGATGTGATAATGATGAAGATGAGCAGGCAAGCAGAGAACATCGTGGAGGTGGAGATCAAGAGAGTTTCGATTATGGGGTTTTTAGTGCCATTGAGGAGCAGAAGATGAGAGATCCTTACAAACACCATGAAATTTTGAGAATGCATGCTTAATTAGCAATACAATGTAAGCATATGAAGCCAAAGTTTATTTAATATGAACATATAGGATACAAGGTTGCTATAGTGTTTTTATAGGTCTCAAATTATTCTCTCTTATAATCTTTGATCATATCTGTTTGATTGGGACATATGGTAATGATTTATTTATAAATATTTTATATCATTATAGCATGTCCCCAAACATTATTTGTTTTTCGATAATTAAAAATTCAACTATAAACTAACCAACCTTCCCCTAGTATTAAAAAATAGAGTGGTCGTTGATCATCAAGATCAGGGATTAGAGACTAGAAATCGTTACCATTATGGCAACGATGGTTGGAGAAGAGTGACTAGCAATTGATATTGACGACTCCTAACGATTAGTGAAGTGGTCGTTGGTCACGTAGTCCTTGGTCTTGGTTATTGGTGATGTGTGGTGGTCAACAATAGTCATAAGTGAGTAGTCGTGTAACAGCCCAAGTTCACCAATAACAAATATTCTAAACTTCTTTTCAAAGTTTTAAAATATGTCTATTATGAAGAGGGTCTAGCTCTACTCCGACCATTGTCTCGCACCATCTGGTGATTGGCTCTAATACCATTTGTAACAGCTCAAGCCCACCGCTAGCAGATATTGTTTGCTTTGACCCGTTACGTATTGTCATTGGTCTAACGGTTTTAAAACGCATATGTTAAGGAAAAGTTTTCACACCCTTATTAAAAATGTTTCGTTCTCCTCTCCACCCGACGTAGGATCTCACATGGGCTATTACAAGTCATCTCTGATCTTCAATCTCGGTCCTTGCTCACGACTCTTACAAAAGTGGTTACAAGTCATCAGTCCTCGACCGTTATTCGCCCGTCCTGATCCATTGTCACAGTCACCGGCTTAGCACTCGTCACCGGTGTCTATTGGGTATGTGGTTGCTTATTTTAGTTCCGAGTCATTGACCTCTAATGCCCAAAATGGTTGCTAGTCACTAGTCTCCAGCCTCAATCGCTGGTCTTGGTTTGCAGTTTGCAATGCACATGTGTGTGTTCATATACACATATGACGACGACATACTACTCTGATCTTCCCTATTTAGATACTCGAATTTAGTGACCCGATGCATGACTTGGAATTCGCATTATAAAAAGGTGAGTGGACCAAATGCTCATAATTACACGAACCAATTATTAGAACTTGAAAACTGCAGCTGCTTGAATCCACTGCCCTCATAAAAGTAACATCTTTCCAAAAGTAATTTAAAAGAAACACTTTTACAAACCCGTGAAGAAAAAACCTTTACCATTCCCACAAAGTTACAACACTCCACGTGATGCCACTTTTCTGGGATCATACTTATCCAAAACAGAGACAAACACCGCCCAAGTTGAGCTAAAAATTTAAATTTGGATCTAGCCAATAAGAATGCAGAAAAAGATTCAGAAGGGCAAATCGGTTATATTTGTAAGGAGAAGAGGGTGACAAAAAGCAGGCAACTTGCGATAGCCACGCACCTGCAAATCGATCACTGCTTGCTTGTTTACATCATCGTCATCATCAAACACATAATTTGCCGTAATCTACCGTTCATTTATTCAATGCGCACAATAAGAATTATAAATCTAAGCAGCACTGGATTTAGTTCGTTCAGTTCAATTCAGCTTAGTCATGGTTAAAACGTCGGAACCACGCCGTACTGGGTGTCTGCTAAGAACAGAGACGAACCAGCCGACCCATACATTTCTTCAACCTCTGATAGCGTGTCAGTCCGTTTAGCGAACCGGCCTTTGATTCTGGGTCGGGTTTCCGCGTAAGCTTTTCTTGAAGCGTACCGGATTGTCTTCTCGAACTTTCTGTTCTTCCTCTTCTCTCTGTACCTCAACACTCTCGCCTCCCGGTCGATTCCACATAATTGAGTCGCTTGGTTGCCGGATCCCGATACCGGTAGCCCCGAGTCCCCCCCACTACTCACGCTTTGACCCAATGGGTACGATATGTCGGACATCGAATTCGCTTCTGGGACAACTCCGACTTCTAGGGAAGAAGAGGAAACCTGAAGAATTCAAACAATCACAACTTAATTAGTTTAATTGACCCAAGTTTTGGGTTAAATTAGAAATCTTTCATCTGGGGTTGGGTTAATTACACTGTGGCTCAGGGATAGTGGTTGATGGCCGAATGAATTGAGCTTGGATCTGCAAAAATCGATGTCGTAGCAATTTTCTGGGGAGTGGGTATTGATCACCGGAGTACAGAGTGGCTTGGTTTGAACAGGGACGACGCTGTCGTTAATCGCGCTGTGGTTGTTGACTGGGTTTGGGTAGTCAAAATCAATAAAGGAATCCATTTCAGTGAAGAACATATGATCATGACCAGGTGGCTTGATTTCAGGTTCGTCCACGAGTTTAGAGTTGAAAGGTGGGTTGGATAAAAGCCAGGAGGCGACCTCCACTTCCTCGTGTTGATGGGCACCGTGGCAGCCACTGGCGTTGGTTTCAGTGGGCAGGAGAAAATTGAAACCCGAAGAGGATTTGATCATTGACTCGGCCGTGTCGAAAAAAGGCTCGACCGGGACACGCTCGTGGCGACGTGCCAATGGGTTAGCGGAATGAATATCGGCATCGCAGGTAACACAGAGAGCTGCAGCATCGGCCTTGCACATGACGACGGCAGGAGCCTGTTCACAGACCTCGCACATCCAGACGCGCTCGTGGCGAGAGGCGAACTTATTAGCGCAGTGAATTTTGGCGTCGCAGGAAAGGCAGAGGAAAGCAGAGTCAGGTCGACAATAGACGGCTGCAGGCCCTGTCTTGCAGGAGTCGCAGGGTTTAGCGACCACGCCCCATCCGCCGCCGAAACCCTTCACAACACTGTCTCCCTGAATTCCCATGGTTGATGGCGTTGTGAATTCAGAAGCCTCCAGAGTCTCCCGCCAAGAAACAGGGTGCTGGGTGTGTTGGGTGAGGAGTTGGGAGAGATATTTGGTGCGCTTTGGATTTGGTTTCAGAAGGAGGGAAGTGGCTGTGTCTTTCAGCAATCTTTATCTATCATCTATCTGACTTGTAGGGGGAAGGAAATCTGGATGCTGACGAATAGTAACCCGACACGTGGCGAGCTCTCTGCCACATTTAAAATATTATTTTAGTAACAAGATTGATACAAAGGATTAGTAATTGTCGTGTGTCTGTGCCGACGTAGCGCCCTCTTGTGAAAGTGGTCGGAGTTTGATTCGAGAGGACGGTGACTAGGCCGCGTTCAAGCCAGTTCCATATCAATATAAAAAGGCTCGAAAATATTAGGAGAGTGTTCCGCGTTTATAAATAGCTTATTATCAAAGTGGATTCTAGGAGAGTGTTCCGCGTTTATAAATAGCTTATTATCAAAGTGGTTGTGAGAATCGTGACTCTTAATATAATATTGAAGTCATGTTAATATATGATAACTTTGTTTGATAGAAAGATTGCATTGACTAATTAAGATAATGATCCTGAGTTTCTAAATATAAAATACATTTCAATTAATACGAGGTCTTTTAGAAAAATGGGAAGTAAACTCATGAAAACTCATACCATTAATTATTAAGTCCAAATAATCGGCTCCATGAAAAAAAAAAGAGAAAAAAAGTTGGAGAGCGACCGAAGGAAGTGGTGGGTCATGGGTCCCGCCACGTAAACATGGTTGGCTCTTCGGTACATGGAAAGTCAGAAAAAAGTTGTCGTTGGTTTTTTTTATCTATTCAAGCAGCGGGCGAACCCGGCTTACCCACTTATAGCCCGCTCCGGTTCTCTGCTCTCCAATTTTATTTCCAATATTCCAATTTCTTAATCCATCTCATTTTTTGTTATATATTTTAGTGTTTTTTCAATTTCGTTTCTTAATTTTTAAATATCTAAATCTTTTATAATTAATTTCTTACAATTTCTAAATAGATTTCCCTTTCTTTTTTTCATAAACAACCAATGAAAATATTAAATTTAAATGTATTCATTCGTTAAATATTTTAATAATAAAACATTATTATAGTTATAAGAATAAGTTTCAAATATTTCCAATCTCCAATTTAAATTACCATATTTATATGACATATTAATTATGAACTTTCTATATTAAATTATACCCTCTTTTCTCACCAAAACTAAGAGTTGGGTTGTCGGGTTAAGGGTAGACCTAGTCACTCGGGTTCAAATGAGGTCATCCATTGCGTGTAAATTTAGTTGGACCAAGTTGTCCTTCCCCATTGTCATGGGAGCTTGTGGTCTCAAATGGGAATAGAGTGGTTGTCAGCAAGCCAACGTCGCATTTATTGATACGCTTCGTATCTCCCTTGGAATTATGTTCGGGACATTTCCGTCACTTCACTTTCAATTTTCCCTCTCACCTCTTCTTCGTATAGGTAAGAATTGTATCGTTCTTACCATTTAATTAATTTTAATAAAAATTAAATTTTAGTTAAACTAAAAACAAAAATTAAAATGTTGAACAATGTAATAAATGTAGGGTTTGTCCAGTAGTGAGAGTTGGAAAGTAGATAAGAGTTTGTCCCTGCGAAATTCAAGAGATAAAAAAGTAATGGACCAACCTACAAAGTTGGTCGACCACGATATGTTTTGTCGCTTTTCATGGTGTCTTTGGCTAAGAGTCGAAAATGACTAAGATATTACTCATTTAGGGTATTCTCATCTTTCAGTTATATTTGTTACTTTTTAGAGTATTCTCATGTGGATTGAAACGGAAAACGAAACATTTCCTGTAACAACGTAGAAATCTTTAGATGAAGAGGGGATCAAAGATTAAGTAATATCATTTGTTATTTTCAAATTCAAATAAGTATCACGCTCGGTAGTACGGATGTAGCAAAACCAATCTGGACACAGAATTGACGACGTATCAGGACCGCAAGACCTTTTTTCATGTTTCTAACATTGAATTCAACAGAAATTTACAGAACTTCAAATCTGTGTGTATACTCCACAAAAGAAATCTCAAAGTTCCACTGTCTCAATATATGGAATAATTACAGGTACCAAAAATATGCGAGTGTTTATACAAAACAAGATTTCTCATGAAACACTATCAACAAGCATACGGTAAAAAGTAAAAGATGTTCTAAGGATTCCGCACCGATAGTAAAGAATACATGATTATATATTGCTGCTAAAAATTTACATTGCGCTTCAAACCACTCATCCCAAGTTTCATATTCTTTTCATAAAACAAAGTTATCAATCATGTGGAAAACCACATCTGCACCATCAGAATTCAACCAATAGCTCTTCACCTGAAGTCATCAAATGTTAGTTAAAATGGGAAAAGATTTGCAATATATGAACAGAGGTACTCGGAGTCAATGCTTGAGGCAATAGCGGTTCACCTGAAGGCATAAAAAATAAAAATAAAAAAATCTTTTTCTTTTTTCTCAACTACTTCACTCTATACTTGCCTGAATGGTACTGTGAGCAATGTATCTCTGTCTGCTTTTCTGAAAGCTAACATCTACTCGTGTCCAAGGAACTTGATTAAGACCTCTAATCATCTCCTCTACATATTATAAGAAAAAAACTGTTTCAATGACAAGGCTAAACAAAATAATTTCAGAATTAGGCACCAAGAGAACTTGCAGAGATGGTCAAGTCATGTACTTAACTAATGAAGCTTATGCCAAGAGGGACAATAAACATGGTGGCAAGAACAGCAGCATGCTATTGAGTTCCCACCTAATTTTGGCTAATTTTGAATCTCTCTCTTCTACTCATAAAGCATAGTCTTCTCCCCAACCTTAGATCTCCAAAGGTATGGGCCAATAAACACAAGGCTTATGCATGTTTTAGTCCCTAATGTTTGGATGTTTTTCCAACAATTTTTATTTTAATCTCTTACTTTTGGTGAATGTTAGAATTGGTAGATGATACCTGCGTAGCAAAATATTTTGTTACTTGGCAAAATGACTTCAAGGAGAGGAAAGTTTCTAATTCCTTCAAATTCTAAAAACTTGGTAAGAATTTTTTTTCTTCTCTCGAGGAATAAAGATGATGATGCATCTGTTTTCTGAACTTGTTACCAAAGAGATTCATTTCTAATATTGTTTCACTACAAGACATCAGACAACTAACAGAAATATAGGAGATACTTGAGAGAAAGAGGGAGAGATTTTAGACAAGGAGGTGGAAGAAGGTAACCTTCTAAGTCAAGTGTTTGGTCTAAAACCAGCGATGCTTTATTGCAGATGTCATCCATCCTTGATTGCTCCTCATAGACAATATGTGGGTATTTGTCATTTGTCGTAAGCTCACTTGACTGGTCACAGAATAAGAAGAAAAAAGCATTTAATCTTCCTCTAGAAAAGGCTCAAGATACATAAGTGGAGAACAACTGAAACACAAACCTTACCGTTGGGAGCTCATGTTGACGACGAATAGACGACGTTCTCCACCCAACCATGTCTAATATTAAGTGAAGGTCAACATAATATAGTAACGGATATAACTCCTCTTAATTCTTCTTCTGCATTGAGTAACTCTCTGGCCTATGAACTTTTATTAGATTCACAATCACATCTATAGTCTGAACTCGCACCAATTTGTAATCAGGAAGCTTGTGATACATTAATATCTCAAGCCCTTAAGTGTAAAAGGATATGATCATAATTCACATTTGCGTATGCCACCCGACGTTCAAATGCACGTAATGCTGAGCTAAACAACAAAAGTCCAAAGACAATATACAAAGTCAAACACCAATAGCATACAAAGTATAGGCAACTTACTATTCTTATGCAAAAGTCAAAACATACATGAACTTTAGATCTTCGGAGTCGGTAACCATTCTTAGGAGAAGCGGAGGTTTCCCATCATTTTCATCATCAGTGAGGAATAGGTGCTTCCCAGACCTCCCAGCAATTAAGTGTGCTGTTTGAGAAGCTCTTCTCTCCAAGAAAGGAAGACCACAAAGAACTGGAAACTGAGGAAACAAAAGGAACAAAGAAGTCATATTAACTAGATATTTCATTTGATAAATCCAACCTCATCCTACCCTCCCTCCACCCAACCCCAATGCTGCGGCAAAGTGAATGCACACTCAATGAAAAACTCTGAATTTTCAGGCTGATGACTGGTTTGATGTAGACCTTAAGTTTATTTAACAACCTCGTGAATAATGGGTGAGGTGGCGAGTTAACGGTCAACAGGCAATAGCCCCTATTGCTATGCAAAGGAAAATGCACACTCATGAACAACTCTGTCAAGTTTCAGCTTGACGATCTGGTTTCTGTAGTCTAAAGTGCATATAATAAAAATAATCACCTGTTTATTTCCACGTGAACCTAAATGTGGAGTTGCAACTGTTATGAAGTTCACAGGCTCCAATCCAGCAATTCTTGCATGATGGAATTGCTCAACCTGTTGCTTCTGCTCTTCGGCAGAGAAACTTTGAGGAGCACCTGAGGATTCCAATTTAGGGATATGATCAAAAAGCCTTCCAATGGCATACCTTGCAACAAGCCCACCTAAAGAATGGGCCACAAAGGAAATTTTCTGCACCTCTGGCCAACGCCTTATGACAGCTAACACCTGCATTGGATGTGTTTAAAGTAAAGTCCTCGACAACTTTTGAGAAATTCAACAATACCAATTTCAAGAGAGAACCCAAATGTCTGTGAGGATGCTATTTTTATACTTTTCAGAGATGAATCATAAATACATATATAGGACCAAGATACCTCTTCAGCCAGCCTTTCTCCCATGGTGTCAACGCCATCAAATGTTAATCTTGAAGTGTTACACTCACTGCCTGCTTGAGAAGATTATTTTAGAAGCAAAGAAATTAATGTGACCTGTACGCATAAAGGGTTGACATAAAGGAATTCCAACACGATACACTAGCCAATAAATTGAACACAACAAAGGTAAATTCAATTATGAATTTCTCAAAGACTACTCTTGATGTCAGAGAGTCAAGAAAAGAGATGTGCATTGGAATTTGGATCAGCTAAAAACACTTTTGAGTAGAAACACAAATAAAAAGGCTTACTAAATCATAATTTTAAGCACACTGTATACCAAAACAATCAAAGAGATATCCCCATTAGGACACAATCTCAATTTTTTGAGTGAAGGGGTGAGTTCAATTTTGCGGTCTAAAATTGCACTGATGGTTAATGGATATCCTATTCGCCCTACTGACACTGATTCAGCTTCCCCATCACTAGCTATTTCTCTGCATGGTGGTCATAGGTTAAGCAACATTGAAATCAAAAGATTGGATCCAGATTTACCACCTAGAGGTAACCTAGCTTCATCCGCCACGTGATATAACTTTTTTCACATTCAAGGTTGCTTTTGGAAAAAGGATATTAAAGGTGGATCAGTTTCAAAATCATTCCAAAATTAGAATAAAAGTTGTGCTAGATAGATTATTTGGAAAAGTATCATTATCTCTCAGCCCAAAATTATCCTTTCGGGATGCGATTAATCTTGTATTGACTAAACCTAACCCATTTTTGTCAAAAGCTTTTGACACTATATTTTCGTAAACACACTCAAAATAACAAAAATCTTCACATCAAGTGCATAGAGACTCCTTGAACTTTTACAATAAGTGGCAACCTATCAAGGAGACCTACAAAACGAATAGAAGATCGGGGGAATAGTAAGCGCTTACGGTGTACGATAACATTATCAGGAAGCTTCATTACAAATTGCTCTGCCGCGTATCTCCAATCTGCAGCACTGAAGAAATGAAGAAAAAGAAGGATCGATGGATACCCAAATCCAAATCCGATCGCAAATTAACATGCTAAATCAAACGAGCGACAGTTGGACAGCTAGTAATATGGTGGGAGCAGGCATGAGAGTAGAATCAAAGAGCAATGAAGGAGAGCATACCTCCCAATTAGACCATTGACCATGATGACAAGGTGCTCGGGCGCCGCCTTGGCATCGGGGACAAAAGTTTCCTCGCCAGAGAAATCAGCCTCCACCTTGAGGCCTTTCAGACGGCGGAGGCTGCAGAAGAAACTATTAGCCAGGCGTCCGATCAAGTCCATCCTGGAATGATTGGAAAGCGAGAGAGCAGGATCCGGGAAGGGCTTAGGTGGAAAGCGAATGGTGAAGCGAGGGGAAGGGTTGGAAAGGCAATGGCGAGTGGCTGACGGGTCGAAGAGAGGCCCCGATGGCGGGGTCTGGAGTGGAGTATTGGCCGCGCCCGCGATCATGCCCGTCCCCCAGCTGACGGCGTTTTAACAAACCGGAGGGAATCAGTTGACGGAAAGGTAGGAATAGTTGGATTTGTGAATGAATGGGCGTCGTCCCATATTCGCACGTGTCTGCCCATTTTGTACCGCCCTACGCCTTTTTATTGCCGGCGCCTACTTAACCTATCCATGTACGCTTTTTCCTCCAATCACAGTCAAAAAGCAAGCAGCTGCGGCTACCTCTGTTTCTCATCCTACTCTTCATTACGCCCCAAGTTCTCTCCCACAACACTTCTCAACCATCTGGTGTGCACCTGCAAACAAACAACCAAAACCATCTACGGAGTGTCAAAGCAACCACCGCCCAAGTTTGAGTTACCATTCACATGGAACTTTCGGCCGGTAATAGCTATATCCCTCTCGGTTTCGCTTGTTTTTAAAACGCCCTAGTGAGAAGTTTCGCCACTGAGTTAAAACTTCGTTATCTCTAAAACCAAGGTGAAATCTTACCCTTTAGATAAATACATTTACTCTTTTATTTAAGCGTATTTAAACATTTACTTTTGCTGTAATAATAAAATCAATCAATTATAATGGTAATAGTCAATAATGACAAAGAATAATAATGAAATAAATCGTTCATATTAAAATTGAATAAATGTTGATAAAAAAAAAAACTCTCTATTATTGACATGGGCCTGACTTGGACTCAGTGTTGGGCCCAACTAAAGCCCATCTGAAAAAGAATCCGAGTGGGTTGTGGAGCCCACCGTCCAGAACATAGGCCTAAAGTAGTTGGGAATTTAAATGAGCGGCGACAGATGCATGTTTCCACGTTCAGAATCTCTGACCGTCTGAACACTCATAATTCTACCGCCACTGCTTCCTATAAATCTATTATTCTTACCTCAATATCTTTTTTACCCTATGCTCTACATTTAATTTTTGGCAACAATAATTAAGACTGAAATCAATGGAATCATTATAATACACAATTATTCCCCAAGATTACAAACATATTGTAAATCTAATATGCCTATGATCATTTACAATATTGTATTGTTTATTATTAACTCATAATCTCTTCCTAATAGAGTTTTATTTCAAAATTTTATTATTCCGTACGGAAATTAAAATGAAAGATATATATATATATATTTATTGGGGATACAGCACATATCAATTACATGTGAATTTGACAAGGACATGAGCAACAGAACTTTTACCCATGATGAAGATAATTAATGGCGTTTAATAAGGTCTCTCCCCGATGTAATTACCAGGAGGGTCATAGTTGCAAGTGATGAAGACGCCTTTACCATCGTTGCAGGTGACTCTAGCGCACCCAATCCGCCGTGTCGACCGCCACACAATTTGAGTATAATGCCCACGCAGTTCACCCTCCACGCAAGAATTGGCCCAATAACTGTACCACTTCCGCTCCGACACCCAATCCGACACAGCCTGTGCCGGATTCCAAGCATTGCCGCTGCCCCAGAAGATGTTTTCACCGTAAGGTCCGCCAGAGTGACGGAGGGCACAATCCCCTCGCCGCTTGTTCGCGTACCACTGTGCGTAGCGAGCCAGTTTGTTGTCCCAAACCAAGGGGGCCAATCGGAGAGCGTATCTGGCGGCATTGTGAGGGCCGAGGAATTGCTTTTGCAGGACTCTGTCGGACCTCACCGGAGCTGCGGCGGCGGGGCCGGATGAGCTTAGGAGGGTGAGAATAATGGCGATGGGGATGAGCAGATATGCATGCATTTTTTTCTTCTGCTCCTCCAAATTGAGGCCTTGGAGGGCGATTTGATTGGGCAGCTTTTGTGTGTGCGCGTGTGTGCTCTGGAGTGTAGTTTTTTAGTTCGATGATATTTATGAAGGAATGGGTTTGGAGTTGAGTGGTTGGATAAAGGATACTTGTGTGTCAACTATGGGGTGGCATCCATGTTCAATAATCATTACCATTCTCTTTTTTTCTTTCTCCTAATACATTACATTACATTATATTATTGCTCATCTTTTTCCTATTTTAATTTCATCTTCCTTAATTAAAATTAAACCGAACTTAACGTCATTGGTTGAGCGTAAAGAAACCACCACATCAAATGTTAATAGAATGGTTATCAAGTCAAAACCCTTCTCTTTCGATGATTGTGTATTAATATCAAAATTCAAGTATAAATTAAGGACGAGCGCTTGTCACATGTTTTATTTATTTGTTATTTCTCGTGGCAAAAATATTCTAAAGTATTTTGCCAAACTAAAAAGATATTTGTTAAATTATTGTAATAAGAAATAAGGTTAGCTACTTATAAACACTTCAAATCTATGTATTTAATTATTTATGAGTGCAAACAAAAGTAAATTGAGTGAAAATCCTTTAATTGGAGAGAATTTAGTAGAAGCAGTCAAATGAGTTTTTACGGTGATCGCCATTAATGGCGAAATCCACGCTGTGTCGTCCATTGACAGGCAGATGGGGTTCCCTTAATTAGTGGAGACTGTATTCTCAACTACTCCTATATATTTTTCAAAACAATAATCCATTCTAAATGTTACATTTTTCTTCTTCTATCTCAACTTTTCAGCTCATAAACGTATTATATCCCATTTTTATTTTACTATAAAATCAATTGGAAATTTAGTAATTTAAAAAGATATTAATATTGAGATTACCATTTATATATTACAATACTGCGTATATTGGAAGAGTAGAGATGTCGGTGTCCCGACAGCTCCATGACAGCTCCATCCCTTCCACTCGTTTCATTTTTCATTCCCACACTAAAAAGAAATTCACTACGAAAAATGGGTTTCTGGTGGATAATTTTTTCACCATTTATTATTATCTTTAAATTTTCATTTTTCAATATATTCTTTACCTGAATGATAAAATAATTAGATATTATTAGGATTTTAAAATTAATTAATTAATTTTTTAATAAATATATATATATAATATAGCTTTAAAATATATTTATATCAAGTATAGATGGATGGGTGTAAAAAATATTTGGGAACTCTGTTCTCACATTTTCAGTCTAAAAGTGGACATCAGCAGGAGTGTCGATCGGCATCAGCATTATGAGAACGGCGTCGGCCCATTATGGCGGTCGAATTGCACAAAACCGGCGTGGAAAAATTAAATGAAGCAATGAAGGTGACGTGGTGGAAGCTGGATCATTCAGTTTCAACTGTATTTTGTACCTACCACCATTTTTCTCTCTATTACGACTCCTTCCAATTCATTCTCCCTGTGACTCTACGCCCGTAAAATTTGAAGCAGCAACGGCAGCAGCAGCATGAGAACGGCGTCGGCCCATTATGGCAGTCGAATTGCACAAAACCGGCGTGGAAAAATTAAATGAAGCAATGAAGGTGACGTGGTGGAAGCTGGATCATTCAATTTCAACCGTATCTTGTACCTACCACCATTTTTCTCTCTATTACTACTCCTTCCAATTCATTCTCCCTGTGACTCTACGCCCATAAAATTTGAAGCAGCAGCTACTGCCAATTTACCACGTCGACATGTCGGCATCTCATCGCCCAGCAACCACAAACCACATCGCCGTTTTGGCATTCCCTTTCGGAACTCACGCCATGCCCCTTCTGGGTCTTGTCCGGAAGCTCTCCGAGGCAGCTCCACACGTGCGATTTTCGTTTCTCAGCACTGCCAAATCCAACGCTTCAACCTTCTCGGCCTGGGGATCAATTGAGGACGACAGGATAAAGCGGATTGACATTGGCGACGGGTTGCCGGAAGGTTACGTGTTGGGGGGAAAGCAAGGGGACCTGATGGAGCACTTCTTGGAAGGGGTTGCGGAGAGGTTTAAGCACGGAGTGGAGGCTGCGGCCAAGGAGATGGGAGAGGGAATCGGGTGTTTGATTAGCGATGCGTTCTACTGGTTTGTGGAAGAAATGGCAGAAGAAATGAAAGTGCCGTGGGTCGCGGTTTGGACGTCGGGGCCTCGGGCTCTGCTAACGCATCTCGACACGGATGTCATCAGAGAACACATCAAGTCTTCTGGTACGTCGCCTTTTCATCGCTTTCTTATTTCAACTTAACGAGCAAAAGGGTTTTAAGGTAAACAAGGATTAATCGGCCTAAGGATTTTGTTCCAGTTTTGTTTCTGAAACTCTGTTCTGCTTAATCTATTCGAAGAACAAATACTATTCTATATCATGCTATGTACAGTGTAGTTTTCTTCTTTAATTAGGCAGAAGAATTTCCACGCAGGATCCAGAGAGAAACCCCTGGACTTCTTGCCGGGATTCTCAGAAATCCGGGTAGCCGATTTACCCGAAGAAGTCGTAACTGAGAGCCTAGACTCACCCTTCCCAAAATTCCTATATAAAATGGGTCATCACCTTCCACGAGCCACCTCTGTTCTCATAAACTGTTTCGAAGAAATAGACAAGGACATACAAAGCCTACTAAACTCAAGACTCCCCAATTACCTCAACGTTGGTCCACTCAGCATGCTCGTACTAATGCAGCAGCCTCCCTCCGACGACCATGGTTGCTTACCCTGGCTCGACAACCATCCACCAAACTCTGTAGTGTACATAAGCTTCGGGGGGTTTCTATGTCCGCCGCCCCATGAACTCGCAGCGCTAGCAGATGCCCTGCTGGAAAGTGGGATTCCATTCCTCTGGTCGTTTAGGGGCAATGCAGAGGGAAGTTTGCCAAAGGGGCTTCGCGAAATGGGTAGTGGTAAAATTGTTCCATGGGCACCTCAGGTGCAGGTATTAATGCATTCTTCAGTTGGGGCGTTTGTGACTCATGGCGGTTGGAATTCGGTGTTGGAAAGCATTGGAGGAGGCGTGCCGATGATTGGGCGGCCGTGTTTTGGGGACCAGAGGTTGAACGTGAAGACGGCGGAAAATGTATGGGGAATTGGGGTGAGTCTAGAGGGAGGCGTGATGACAAAAAGTGGGGTTTTGAAGGCGTTGGGACAAGTTTTGGGCAGCGAAGAGGGGAAATTGATGAGGGAGAAAGTTGGGATTCTGCAGGCTTTGATTCATAAAGCTGCTGAATCCACCGGAGCTTCTTCTCGAAATTTCAGCCGTTTAGCGGAGATCGTAACCAAGTCTTGGGACCAAATAATTTTAATGAATAATTAGTTTGGTAGAAATTAATTTCAATTTCCAATTGTACGCTTCGTTTCCCACACACCATAGTAAATTTAAAATCTGTCCGTTTGTTTGCATCGGCAAGCCAAGTTGTAGCAGAGAAACGGCGAGAGAACGGTGAAATTTTCGGTTTCTCAAACATTATCGAATATGGTATTGGATGGTCGGGCAATCGCAACGTGTGCAGCCATTGTGACGATGGCTGTGCTAGATCCGTCTTCGGTTGTCTCTCCGGTGTTGCTTATTGCCAATGTTGTTAACTCCATGTCTTCTGTGTTGAGTATTTTTGGACTTTGATCATCAAATCTGTTGCGTCTGTTCCTTTCCTATTTCTATAAATCTTATTACAATTTTATGTCTTTCTACTTGAACGCTTTGAATTTCACTTCCACATGTTATTAGATGATGATTTTGTAATGGATATTGTAGCAATATTCTAGTCTTAATTTCCATTTGGGTCCTTTTAAGTGCTAAATGTTGTCTAACTAACAGTACAGAGAGATAAAACTGGTGTTAAAGACCTACCTCTAAATTTTTCGTGCTTTGGAGATAAACTCTTTGAATTGCTCATTGGAAATATCCTCTCTAATTGGTGAGCAACTTGAGTCCCTATTTTGGCCCCGTGTGCGTCCCATTCTGGCCTTGTGTGAGGGCATGTGGGTGCCATGCTTGCTTTTGCTTGCGTGCCCTAATAGCGCATGAGGTCGAGTATCCCCTACATGACTTTGCTCAGATGTCTCGATAGTTTTGAAACCTTTAGAAAATATAAAAAACAATATCCGTAGCGTTTGATTGGATATGTTAAGCAAGATCCATAGTGAAAATCCGAAACTAAGCTTCATTATTCACACAAATATACAAAGCTTGACGACACAGATTCATAAGCTGTCACATGCAGGCGAATCCATGTTATGAGCAATAGAAATCGAAGGGCTTACTAGTCTCTCACTCAACCCCTACAAACCTAAAATTAATCCCCCCTAAAGATTATACCCTAACTCAAAATCTTGAAACACCCATTCCGATTGAAGAACAGAAGTTGAATCCCATGAATTAGAGGACGATCCGGATCTCATATCTTGGTCATTATTCTGAGCCCACCAGATCAAGCTGTCCTTGGAAGACCCACCCACTTCCTTGAAGCAATCAAATTCGGCCATTTGTCCTGTTTGTGCCATGAATCCATCAGCCTTGACATCGGGAAGTTCATCCACTTCTATAAAGCTTGAAACTTGATGATGCCCAGATGCTTGATCTAAACATGCTGGGTTAGGTTTTGGGTGAATAAAGAACTCCTCTCCCGTGGGTGGTTGGCCTTCTGGTAATTGAGTAGTAGTAGCAGCTTGGAGATTAGGGCTAAGAAAGTTAGGGGTTTGATTGTTGAGGAGTGTCTGGACAATCTTTTCCTGGACGGGGTGGAGCTTGGGCCATAGCTGAGGGTGTGTATAAAAAGAGAGTGGATTCTGGAAGCCCTGAAGTTGCATATGAAGTTGAAGCCTTTCCAAGGCTGAGTTACTCAAACCCTCTTTGGGGTCTTCATTACTGCTTGTTGAAGGTGAATTGCCATTGTTGTTGCTATTTGACTGTTTACGTTTTCCAAGTAGCTTCTTTTTCAGTCTCGTGTTCCAGTAATTTTTTATGTCGTTATCAGTTCTTCCAGGCAGCTGCGCAGCAATTACAGACCACCTAGGAAGACACGCATGGAATTCGAGGACAATCAACCTCCGACAAAAGGAAACAACCAAGACAGAAGTTATGGCAAAAAATTGTAACAAACCTGCTGCCAATGCTTATATAGAGGTTAGAAATGATGTTGTCCTCTTCCTCTGAGAATCCACCGTGCTTGATATTAGGCCTCAGATAATTCAACCATCTCAACCGACAGCTTTTTCCACATCTCTTGAGCCCTTCAAAACAGTACTTGTTTTTTAGAGCCATAGAAATTTGTACAGTTATGAAGGGGAGAAGTAGTTGTATACCAATTTTCTGGGGCAGAGCAATCCAGTTTCCTCCAGTTCCATAGTGTTCAATATAAGCTTTAAGCTTTGCATCTTCCTCAGGTGACCATGGCCCTTTCTTGACGTTGGCTTTATCACAACATGGAGCTCGACCCATCTTCACAATTTAGCTTCTAATTTGTTTCTTCAATCCTGTGGGGTTTTGTTTTTGAAAGAACTGTGGAACAAGACCCTGGCTTTATAGGTTGAAAAAGTGGGGGAAATCTCTTGCTCTTTATTTGTTTATTTATGATTTTGGTACACAAAAAAGTCTTCGTCTCAACCTCTCCTCCAACCCCATATGATTGGTGGATTCATTAGTCTCTCTCTCTCTCTCTCTCTCTCTTCCTTTTTGGATTAGTTCGGTCGTGGCTTGTTAAACAATTCAAGCAAATGGCCGCACCATAAATTAAAAACATACTCTTGCTGTCTAATATATGTTAAGAACATTGCTTTAGTTCTTCAAGTCTATTAATTTAGGGACGGGGAGGTACAATGGAAGCTCCTCCATATCCTGTCCGCTTGTCGCCATCGTCCTCGAAAATGTTCCATCATATATTATGAGAGTACCCTGTTGCAACTCATCAAATAATGTTCTCCCCAACGCCATTGTTTGATTGTATTCGTCTAAGTTTACTACTAGTAAGTATGGTCTGTTTTAGCTCATTACGTATTGATGTCAACCTCACAATTTTAAAACGAGTCTGCTAAAAGGAGGATTTCACACCTTTATACTCCCTACCCAAAGGGAGGCTTCCACACCTTTATATTCTCCAACCAATGTGAAATCTTACCATACACTCCCCCTTAGGAGTCATCGTCTTTACCAACACACCTGCGATGTCTCACATTGGTTGAGAAGAAGAACAAAACACCCTTTATAAGGGTGTGGAAACCTTCCCCTATAGACGCGTTTTAAAGATTTGAGGAGAAGTACAAAAAAGGAAAGCCCAAAAAGGACAATATTTGCTAGCGGTGAGCCTGGGTCGTTACAACACCACTTGAAACTTAGCTCTTATATCATTTTAGGAATCACGAACCTCCACAATGGTATGATATTGTTCACTTTAAGCATAAACTCTTATGACTTTCGTCCAATACATATAGTATTTATTGTTTATAAACTCATAATAATACGAACGATCTTAGCAAAAGTGTTAGGGTTTCCCTAGTTCAAAATAAAACCCCTTTTGTTACCATCTCCAATACCATTGGTCCATGTGTTCCCTTATGAAAATACCATGAAGGCATTAAACATTATTATAGCTGCAACTTGTCACTCAATTAGAGAGACAATGAAGCGTTACAGCAATTAATATTAGAAAAGCTTGAAGGAATGACACCTCTCATTGACCTTGGTTTTCCTTTTCATTTGATTAATAATGTCTATCTCGATGACTTCCGGAATTAAGAAATGAAGGCCCCAAGGAACCGCACCCACAGAGAAATTACAAGCCAAGAACAAACAAAAAAACACGAAATTCCCAATAAACTTCCCGTTCTTTCAATATTTATGCGATTAAAATACCAATTTGAGTGAGATTTTAGGGGCAATAACAACACCCATCTGCTTGTCTTTGTCTCTAACCACAGAATCTGATGGCAATGACTTGGACCTAATTCGGTTTCGTCACCCAGTTAGACCCATCTCATTTCAACACTTTCTGAGTTAAAATAACACAAAAAGTTAGGCCCTTTAGATAAGATAAGATAAGCATGAGTTTTGATTCGGGGAAACAATCGCTATAAACTAATTGATATGGAATATTTGGTGGCATTGTAATTTGATTAAAGTTGACTAATTATATAAGGCTTAGCTTAGGGTATTTCAACAACTCAAGTTTTGTTTAAGTTTCTGTGTTGGTTTTGCGAATAATTATGCAGTGTTTGGTATAGTGCTTGAAGCTGTTTGCTGCGTCATTCGAAACAGAGGTTAAAAAAATGACGTTCTTGTTTAAAAAACTATAGTCAACAAGTCTAATTGGGATTTGGATGACTTTTTGTTGTACTAATTATTGTTATTTTATACATAATCAATTCCTAAACACACCATATTGTCAAACAAAAGATGGATAGTTTATTAGTTGGACTAAGTAATTGAGCCTAATTAAGGAGTGGTTGTTTGAGAAAGAAGATGGAGTCAATATGTTTAGTTTTGGTTCATATGACCGATGATTGAACAACTTGAACTACCAAGATTGAGAAAGAACAGCTTGATTCATGGAGTGTTGGTGTAGTGTATGTCAGGACACAGTTGATTATATCTTAAATGGTGAATCATGCCCACTCTTCTTATTAGTGCTTAAGATGATGTATTATCGTCCTCGTTCAAATCATAATTTAAAAAAAAAAAAAAAAAAAACCAGAGCCATGTGTTTTGGCTTCTGAATTGTGAAGGAGTGGCGAGAGTAAGGATGCTAGAACCAGAGCCATGTGTCTGGTCGAGACAGCCGGTGGGGTTGGTAGTCCAGGGCCTTCTGGGTCCCTTCAATGTGAGTTTATACAGGTGTGCCTATACCACTCTTATCATTGTACCCCACGCAATATTGATTGTTCTACTAGCATTGCATTGCCCTCTTTTAGTCATAAACGTGATGGCTCATGCTTCGCTGTCCGGAACAAAATTTAACTTCTTTTGTAAGATTTCAGTAGCATGGCTCGCCAAATGCTTAACCAACGTGAATTCGTCTGGGTTGGATTCTGGGTCTATTCCAGATTTGCCAATGCCGAATTGGAAGCTTTTGTAAATAGCAGTTTCTATGCTTCTAGAATTACGGTTACTGACTAGAATTGAGGATGTTCATTGTATTGTGTTATAATTTTTTGTAGTCTGCGTTTCTCTGAAATCCATTGATGAAGTTGTTGTTGTTATTGAATCATGGGTTGTACGTAGCGTGTAAATTTACTTGAATCCGAGTTTCAGATTTTCACTTCGTTCTATCAGCCCTTTTCGCTTGCCCTGCGTTACTGTTGATGCTGCCTTACACCTCAATTCTTCATCCTCGTTTCTTTTATATCTCTATGCATTTGTTGGTGTCAGTGTTATTAGTTTCATATAATTTTTAAAATACAAAAGGAGAAGAAATTAGTCAATAGGGTCTCTTCAATACAAAGAATCAAAGCTGAAATAAGCTTGCCCGTACAATTTGTCATACCCTCAAAACGCTTAAATCCCTTTCTCATATTCTTTTTATAGCCCCTGAGGCCCTTTTGCACGGACACTCGCATTCTGCTCATGCTTTGGGTTGCACGGCTGCTGCTAAGTCCATTAACAAGTACACTTTTATTTTTATTTTGGAACATCTACTAGCATGCTCAAGGCATCTGGATACACCCACCTTCACTTTGTGTGGCTGAGATACACATCTTAATCCACTGTCTTTCACTATTGAAATTCCGGTCTAAGTTCTTTTTTCCAAACAACTTATAACTTGTCACTCGCATTATCCAGGTGTTGGCTCTCAGTGGATCATATCATGGTGATACATTAGGAGCTATGGAAGCACAGTTGCACCAACCATGGTATGCCTTTTGTATACACACCTATGATCACCGTTTAGTTCATTCCAAAATAATCTTTTTTTTTTCTTCTTTTTTTAATGTAATTAAAATAAGAAATTTAATATTTGTTGGAAGAGAAGGAAGGGAAATTTGATAAGCATAAGGGGGAGTGATTAAAATGGTAAGAGATACGTAATTGAGATTATATCACAAAAAAGGTCCAACAATCAACAACGTCCTTATCCAACCCAAACAAAATATATAAGTGTTCCACAATGTGGGGCCTCCTTTCCTAGGCAGATCATTCGACGGCTCAGATCGCACTTACCTTCCCCCCTTGCCCCAATCGCAAGCGGCGACCAAAAATGAAATTCAGATCTGGAACCTATAACCGCCTGCTCCCTCGCCCCATGACATCGTTGCATCTGGAGAACCCACGTTGGATGCTTCGATCTTTTCTTATACATCAGTGGACTAAGATAGAGGAGAACGTGGGCCGCGTAGCACCTGATTATCTTTGATCTGGAGTTCTTACTTCCAGGGTTGAGAGTTGGATATTAGTCTGCGCAAGACAAGCCTCCCAATTTAATCCTTCTCTCTCTTCTACTCACAAAAATCGCTTTTCTTTGGTTTGTCTATCGCTTTTTGGATTGTTTCTCTTACTCTTCTTTTCATTTTCCCGGTAAATCGGGGATAATTTGGGGAAACTAGGAAAGAGTGCTTCCAGTAAGTATAGTATCCTTTCCAGGATTGAGCTGGATTTTCGATTCTCTACTTGTTTGAATTTGAGTTAGGGTTTCGTTGTTGGTGGCGGCTTTTGATTTCAATCAAGGGTTTTGAATGAAGTTCCGCTTTTGGTGTTGCAGTAGATCTGGGAACTTCGGATTTTCTCTTGGAGATAAGTTATGCAGAGGAGGTATCCGGAGAGGACGAACTCCATGAGGGAGAAAAGGAGCTTGGAGGGTGGAGAAGATGAGCTGCCAGAGCGAAAGCGACCAGCTCTAGCTAGGTATATCACTTACTTTTCTATTTCTCTGACCATCGTGCTCCTTACAGCTTTCGATCAGTTGTGTTCTAAACGAGGGGTTTCTTTCGTACCCCTTCCCCTTTGGAACTAAATTTAGCTCTCTGTATGTCGGTGATATAAATCTGCTTAGCCCTTCAGGAATCAGGAGTTGTGTATACCTACTGATCTTTACTTTAATCACTTAAGACTTTTTACTTCGATGTGTAATGACAATGAGGTGATTGCTTGATGAGAGTAATTATTCTGATTATGGTTTCGTGTATTTTCTTTATGGTTAATTTACACTCTTGTGCCAATGCATTCTCAATAAAAGGTTAAGCAATACAAATGATCAAGGCTTTTATGGATCTTTATATTCATGCAGTGTGATTGTAGAAGCCCTGAAGGTGGATAGTTTACAAAAGCTCTGCTCATCATTGGAACCAATTCTCCGTAGAGTGGTAAGATAGAGATGATTTCTGTATTGTGTTTTGTCTACTAAATAAGCATGCTTGAATAAGTGTAGTATTTACTTTTGTGTCTGCCTTGGGAGTAGTTGTTTGCTTGGTTAACACATTATAAGCTGCCTAGTTTGCTTGCACCCTTGTGGAGGGCGATACTAATTCTCATCCTAGGCTGCCTATGTTTTTATGACGTTCAAGTGTGAGAATAATCTGTTTATGATTATCTAAATATACTGACGGCTTAATTCGAGTTTGGATTTTCATTCTCATTCCTTCTGTTGCAATATGTCACTTTTTAATTGTAAAATCCTATAATTTGTAGTTTTTCTTATCTTTTTTTTTTTTTCCCTTAATCCTATCTTCACTTTCTACTCTTCCTTTTCCTCTTTATGCATCATGATTGTTGCTCCACACTCAATGTATATATATATTTATCCTTCTTCATGTTTCCCTGTTCATTTGGCATCTCTGATCATTGCTTGCTGCTGGTGTCAAACAGGTTAGTGAGGAAGTGGAACGTGCTTTGGCTAAGATAGGTCCTGCTAGAATTACTGGAAGGTCAACTACGAATCCACGTTTTTTTTTTCTTACATTTCCAATCATTTATATTCGGTTTGTGCTCGTAGATGTTCTATTCTTCACTACCAGTATACCACTTATTTTCAGTTGAGATATTGCTTAAAATCTTAATATATATTGAACCGTATTTAGAAGAGTTTAAGTGTTTTTTGGTCCTTGTCACTTGACGCACACCTCATGGTAATTTTCTGCTTCGTAATCAAAGGTTTTTATTCTATAGATATATTGAACCGTATTTAGAAGAGTTCTATAAATTATTCTTCACGCACACCTCATGCTTGAGGAGATTACACTCTCATATTTCCCCAATTATATGTTTACTCTAGTGCTGAATTCTTGTATGCTGTTATCCATGGCACGTTATCGTGCACCATATCTCAGCCACTGCTCTCTGTCTGTTTCTTGATTTTCCTTCTTATCATGTTTTATTCTATCCAAAGGGACAGAAGCCTTGGTGATTAGATTTGGTTGAATTAATAAATTTATTCTATAGATAGAGAACTAACTAATAATTCTATTCTTACCGTGCTTAATTAGCTCATTGTCTATGTGGTTTACTATGATGTTCTGACACTTTTACTCATAGGTCTTCTCCTAAAAGGATTGAAGGTCCTGATGGAAGAAACTTGCAACTGCACTTTAGGACTAGATTGTCTCTTCCCCTATTCACTGGAGGGAAAGTGGAAGGTGAACAGGGTGCAACAATCCATGTCGTTCTGGTTGATGCCAACACAGGCCAATTAGTAACGTCTGGTCAGGAAGCCTTGTCTAAATTGGACATTGTGGTACTTGAAGGTGATTTTAACAATGAAGATGATGAAGATTGGACAGAGGAAGAATTTGAAAGCCATGTGGTTAAAGAGCGTGAAGGTAAGAGGCCTCTGTTGACTGGTGACTTGCAGGTTACACTCAAGGAAGGTGTTGGAACACTAGGGGATCTGACCTTCACTGATAATTCAAGTTGGATTAGGAGCAGAAAGTTCAGACTTGGATTAAAGGTGGCTTCAGGTTTTTGTGAAGGTGTACGTATTCGTGAAGCCAAAACTGAAGCTTTTACAGTTAAAGATCACCGAGGAGAACGTAGGTTCATGCTTTGTCATATTTAGTTATGTTCTTATTTAATAGAAAGAGAAAAAAGCAAAAGAAGGAAGAGGAGCAGTGGGTAAATGATTTCTTAAATCTTTGTTTTCCTTCGCAGTGTATAAAAAACATTACCCACCTGCATTAAATGATGAGGTGTGGAGATTGGAGAAGATTGGAAAGGATGGTTCATTTCACAAGCGGCTAAACAAAAATCAAATATTCTCAGTTGAAGATTTTCTCCGAATGGTGGTTCGAGATTCTCAAAAGCTACGGAGCGTAAGTGTTGTCACTTGTCTCGTACTTTATTCTTATCCTTCACAACTCTTTCTAAAAGAATTTCCTGTTTGTAGATCCTTGGAAGTGGTATGTCAAATAAGATGTGGGATGCTCTCCTGGAACATGCTAAGACCTGTGTCCTGGGCGGGAAGCTGTATATTTATTATCCAGAGGAAACAAGAAATGTTGGTGTTGTTTTCAACAATATCTATGAGCTCAATGGACTGATTACAGGGGAACAATACTTTTCTGCTGATTCTCTGTCTGATAGCCAGAAGGTAAATTTAAAACCTATGCTTGTTATACTTCTATCATTGTAATTCCCATGTGAAAAACACTCGCAAAGAGTTGGCAAGATCATTACTTCATTTAGTACTTTTCCCCATTTCTGTTGCTGAAAAAAAAAATGTTTAGCTGGTTTTACCAGATCAAGGTTACTTTCTTTGACTGAAGAATGAAAAAGAAAGGCCAGTCTTGTTCAGGTTAAGAGTTGGCAAGATTTTTTGTTTTTTTTTTTTTTTTAATTTATAAATTATAAATTGTCCTCTCTGTCTGAGGAAAGCTATTCTCCAGAATGCACCTTGCCACTGGATCTTTTCCCTCAATTACTACCTCTTATAACAACTTAGAATTATTGTACTATATCTGTTGAGGCTGTTGCAATTGGAAAAGAAAAATGAAAATCCCCATAGAACGCACCATAACCTCATGAAACTAACAAACCTGCCATTATCGAATGTAGGTGTTTTTATGCTTTTGTGATTCATCTGTAACCTACTTACTGATATTTAGATATTGGCTTTTATTCAGGGATTATTGATGGTTCAAGATTTTAGGTGTTAGCAATAATAGTCTTTTTTTTCCTGTCTCCTTGTGAAGAAAGCTTCGCAAAGAAGGGCAGGCATTTATGCTGCATAATGATTTTCTACCTTTATCCCTAAAAAATAGGTTAAGAAATATCTTCACTTTGCAGGTTTATGTTGATACACTAGTGAACAAAGCATATGAAAATTGGAATCAAGTTGTAGAGTACGATGGCAAGTCACTTTTGAGCTCTAAGCAGTCTAAGAAGTCGAATGCATCCCGAAATGACTTTCAAGGCGGTCATCTTGATCTTTCTAATACTCTAGATCATGGGTCAATCCCCCGCATGCCAGTGTCAGTTCAGCCTCAGCAGCCTGTAATGGATTCAGGACTCTCAGTTGCAGGTAACCACTCTATCATTGTAATTAAGCTTTTGGATTGTCGCATTTTTTTTTTATCATTATCAATGATTATTATCTGTGGGAAGGGATTCGTTTAGTGGTTGTCAAATCATAAGAGTATAAATACTCCTGTAAAGGCCGTGCCTAGAGTCCAGTTTGGCAAAGCCTTGAGTCCAGTGCATTTAAGTTGGGTTTGCAGTAGGAAGATATTATTCTTAACGTTTCACTAGTGAAATTAAATCATGAAAAATACTAACTTTCACTGTTTGCATGGGCATATTGTGGACACAAAAATTTGAAATTCCATCTTTATGTACAAGTGAAGGCAGTCAAACTTGTTAACTACTTTATTGATTTGTATTCCACTTCTTCACTACTTAGGTTGTTGGTCAAATATACATTAACCAATAAGCAGATTAAATTCTCAGTCTCCGAAGATAAACTGAGAAGCACAATCAGCCTCAACTCTCTTCTCATGGAAAATAAATCAACTATGTGAGACTATAGTTTAAGTAGTTTACAATACTAGTGAAAGAGGCAACGAACTTATGATCTTTTTGTTTGCACAGATTAAGCTTTTTATATGAAGGTAAAAATTGTCTTATTCTCTTGGCAGGTAGAGGGGTCATTTTATGCTGTTTTATAGTAGTTTAGAGATTCCCCTCCTCTGTTACCCCCACAAACTTTTAAGCTTTGTGGCTTTGTGATAGACTTTGGTTTCGTTATGTTGGATAATATGAATTCTTCTGGTTCTAGCTCACAAATAACTGCATACGCACCTTACATTTTCTTAGGACTGCCTCATCTATTAGAACTGGTGATTGCTATTGTTTGGCTAACTATAATTTGTGTTGTATTATTACATCTGGTGATTGCTATTGTTTGGCTAACTATAATTTGTGTTTTATTTTCTGTCTTTGTATTTGGCAATTCAGGGTATGATGATAATGCCGCAAGATATTCAACCCAGCCTCAGTTTGTGAATTCAACTTCTCGACCACAGTTTGACAACTCTCAATATGCTTCTAATGAGTTGATTGGCAATTCTAACCAAGTTCATATCTCAAGAAATGACAGTAATGCTTTTGGTTTGGCTCTTGCTCCTCCGCAAGCATCATCTTCAGGGTTCCAGATGCTTGGTTCTTCTATTCAGGAAACTAATCTTAATCCATTTGAATGGTCGAACAATAGAGACAAGGGAGCTGATGACTTCTTTTCAGAGGACGAGATTCGTATGAGAAGTCATGAACTGCTTGAAAATGAAGATATGCAACATTTGTTGCGAATGTTTAGCATGGGAGGGCATGCATCTGGTAACGTCAATGATGAGGGTTTTTCATTCCCATCGTTCATGCCTTCACCAATGCCAAATTTCGACGATCGCAGCCGTTCTGGAAAAGCTGTGGTGGGTTGGCTGAAGATCAAAGCTGCAATGAGGTGGGGCTTCTTCATCAGGAAGAAAGCAGCTGAGAGACGCGCACAGCTTGTCGAGTTAGATGAGGAATAGAACTCGGTTAGTCGGTGATGTTCAGCCTGTTATTTGAGAGCTTCCTCCTCATTCACTGCATCATCATTCTGTAGATCTTGGAATTCATCACGTGACACAATTCATGCTCTCTGACACTCGCTGGATCAACTCAAAAGGATGTCTTTTGTATCTGTATAACATATTAACAGTGGAAGCTACTTTTGTACAGATTCCTGTACAGTGACTCGTGTCTGTTTGCTAGTGACTTTATTTAAGATGTTTTCCTGTCACCATTCTACCTTTGGTAGGCCAAGAATATGAATGGGTTGGCCGGTGACAGGGTAAATTTCTTATTTCATATACCCTTTCTTAATGTGGTTTGATTGATTAGGATCAAGGATTCCCAACACTTTTTTGTTGCTTTCAAAAGTTTCCCATTACTGTATGAAAGATGGTTCGGTGGCTAATGAATAATCCTTGTTATTTTTAGTTGGTTTTTAATGCATATAAATATAACTGTTCTGATTCTTATGCGCCTATTTGCTGACATCTTCAAGTAAATATTACCTTATTTGTTGCCATTCAGCTGTTTGAACTTCCATTCATTTGTCATATCAATGTTTCCATGTTTGAACTTTATGTCATCTCTTCTATTTTCTCTTCAATTTATATTTTTTTCTCTTATTTTCCCTCTCTAGTTCATTACTCTTTTATAACTCTTCTTCCATTTATTGCCTCGAGCTCTTGCGAGAGCCATTGGTTAGCTGTGGAAGAAGCTGGACCAGACCAGAAGACCAAACGCAAGCGCTGTCGGCATTGAAGTTTCTAAAGGAGGTTTCAAATGGGGCTTGGGTCCAGTCTGTTTTCACAAACCCACCTCTCGTGGCCCAATCATCAGCATTCCACAAGCTGGAGTATATTCTCATTGGTTGCTTCTTTGGAAATTGAACGCCAATTGATTCAGAGTTGCTGAACTCTCCGATTGGAGTGCCATCCATCGAGAAGCTGAAGCACCAAATACGAAATGGATGATTTCAGCATTGATATGAGATCTTTTGAGTAATAAAAAAGAAAAAAAAATCATGAGAGTTTATGATGAACAATGTCATACTATTGTGAAGAGTTGTGGGTCTTAATATGATATCGGAGTCATGTTTTTAACTCAGTCATGTCAATAGAATCCTCAAATGTTAAACAAATAAGTTGTAAGACTCGAGGGTTTACTTTGTTCGAGGGCTCCATACAAGGAATCGGACTTCGATCAAAGAAAAGGCTATTCGAGGACTCCATAGGCCTCAGGAGAGGCTCTATGGTATACTTTGTTCAAGGAGAAAATTGTTGAGAATTGTGGGAAGAAAGTCCCACATTAGCTAATTAAGAGAATGATCATGAGTGTACAAATAATATATCTCATTTGTGATGTAAATGGTATACAAAGACAACTAACAGCTGCATACATGCCACAGTAGAACGGAGTTGCGGAACGAAAAAATAAGTAGTCGACTGGACCATGCATGTGTGGATAGCCAAAAATAGAACTCCAAAAGAAGCTTGGAGTAGAGTAAACCCTTCAGTTGAGCATTTTAGAGCTTTTAAATGCATCTCTCATGTTCATGTTTCAGACAGTAGAAGAACTTTACTAAACTGTATGACAAGAGTTTGAATTGTGTTGGGGTGAATTATAAGAACTAAGATCTCTCATGGGTTCACATCAACCCCAAACAAAAACTCAAAATCAATCTCATCCCACGTCAACCCTTTTGAGGAAAGCTGCAAACAGGAACAAGAATAATGAAAAGGGTTGTGATATCGAAGTCCCGGTAGAAGTTAGCAGAAGAGGTATAAAAGATGGGGAATTGGGAAAGAGGAGGGAAGTGGAGGGTGGAAACAGGGCATTGGGAAGTGGCGAAGGAGGTGCCATAATACCCCCATTACGCCACAGAAGAAAAAGACGCGATTTTTGCGACTAAGCTCGCGCAGGCTTTCCGCCAGCAGACGGTGCCTTCTTTGGCACCAATTGCACCAGCTGTACGTCGCCTCTGCCATTCACTAAAACCATCGGTCTTCGCACATTATAAATATACATCCTCTCTTTTGTGATAATTTAAAAATATTACATCAAACTCAGATCAAAACAATAAAAAAAAAATGGAACTTGAGAACTTTATTATATATAGTGAAATACGTTTTGAAAACAAGGACAAGAGAATATTACCAAAACACGTAACATTACATAACCCCAAAACGAAAAAATGAATAAAATTTAAACGTAGGCTAAACCCATAAAGGGAAAAGATCAAAAACAGTGTCTATGGCAAGCTGCACTCTGTAGGGAGGCCTTGAGGAAACCTCTTGGTGTCCGTACAATAGTTGTAAATCATATAATTCTTCTGCACCCATTTCAGTCTCTCTTGACTTGCAGAGTCCATCTCTTGGGACAGCCATGAGTTCTTGGCAATGGCATTCCCCGACCCCGAGGGGGGGCTGCTGCAAGAAGAGCCCCCCGACGACCAAACGCAGGCCTCGGCCTTGAAGTTTCTGTAGGAAGCAGTGAAAGGAGCCTTTGTCCAGTCCGTCTTCACCAGCCCTCCTCTGGTTGCCCAATCGTCCGCGTTCCATAAGCTCGAGTATATCCTCATTGGCTGGGTCTTAGGAAATGGCACGCCGTTAGATTCCCAGTTCTTGAATTCTCTTATTGGAGTTCCATCCACAGAAAATCTGAAAGTTAAAACAGAGTAAAAGTCAAAACAGAGCAGCGAGAAAAGGGAGGAAATGATGAACATAAGATGATGGGTACGAACATAATGCGAGTGGGGTTCCAAAGAATGGAATAAGTGTGGAAATCAGCAGTGGGGTCGAACCAAAGATGGAACTGTTGCTCTCTGTTGCCTTTGCCTTGGCTAAACACATTGGTGTGAAGAGTGTAAGGGTCGCCACTTAGATTCCCCAAGAACTCGAAGTCTATTTCATCCCATGTGGATCCCTTCGAAGACAACTGCAAAAACCCACCACAAACGAAGTTTAATTATTAGCTTTACACAATCACCAAGTTTGGGAGGGGGAAGTTCTAAAAAGAAAGGAGGGTTACATAATAGGCAGTGACAGTGCCAGCGGAATTGCCAGCCACAAGCTTGAGTTGCATATCAATCTTTCCAAACAAGTATTCGTTTTGAGACTGGAAGCCGGAGCCTGAGGCCTTGTCCAGGGAGAGAGTGAGGAGTTCGCCATTGTTGACAATCTTGGCTCGCCCATCTCCCCACGTGATTTGAAAATCTTGGTTGAAGTTGGCTGAAGAGAGAGCAACAAGGGAGGCAGAGACAAAGAGGGTAACAAGAAGCAGAGTTGTGGAAGCCATTTGTGGTTGAATGATCCAATGATTGAATGATTGTGAGTTGCGATGGGATTTTGAGTGTAATTTATAGAGAGAAGATGAAGGTATTGGGAATGCAAAAGCAGAGGAAGGATCCTACGAAACTCCCCATCAAACTTCAAGTGCTTTTGGTGGCACTGTCCCAACGCGGTTTTGCATTGCATTCCTCCTAAAATTGCCCACCCCCTACTTTAACAATTATGCTTCCCCCTCTTATCACAAATATTTCGAAATGTATCCTACTTTATTTCCCTCATCTTAATTGTGATCCATCGATATTGCATGCTAGCTAAGCATTATTTCGAATATGCAAAAGAGGTTAGAAATCACGACTCTCTACAATGATATGATATTGTCAATTTTGATCTTAGAGCCTCCGCTTGAGGTCTATGGAGCTGTTGTATAAACTATATCATTTGTTCGACACGTAGTCACTTTTGACTACACGTTCGACGGTCCCAACTTTTTTATTCAACGTTTGAGGATTCTATTGACATGACTAAGTTAAGAACATGACTCTATACCATGTTAGAACCATCGATATCAAAAGTGTATATTGTCTATTTTGAACATAAACTCTAGTGACTTTAGTTTTTGTTTGCCCAAAACACTTGGTATGGAGATGTATTTATTTGTTTAGTTAACCAATATTGACTCTTTCTCAACAATCAAAAGATTCATATAAACATGTCTCATCAACCAAGTTAAAAGCAAATAAGTGAATGGAAGAGGAAGGCGGTGCGGTATGCGGTAGGGCCAGGGCAGGCATTTGGGTTTGGTGAGTGTAGGCCCAGGCCACCGTCGAGGGTTAGTGGGTGAGTTGCAGGGCCTACTCCCACAACTGGGCGGCTTCCTACTACCAGTTCCTATTCATGCTTATTGTCGGCCCAACTCAAAATAAAGGTTTAGTGATTGCGGAAGACAGAGGTATAAAATTATGATATACCCTAAAACTCAATAAAAATATCAAAATTGGTTAGAATGTTTGTGTGTTATACCAACACGAAGGCAGCCCTGTTGCCTCTTGGGTTGTTTCGGGTACAGCTTCCGGGCTCATCACCGTGCAAGATAAAAAGGGTTTGATGAAGAAATAAGAGTTGAATTTGTGTCGGTGCTGTTGGGGAGCGGGAAAGGATGAGGAATTGAGAGCGCCCACCTCGGGTTCGTGTATCAATGTCTATATGTGGACCAGAAAGAAAGGGTTGGTGATGATCTTCTGCTTGAAATGGACTACCAACAATCATCATAAATGCCCTGGACACACACAGGGGAGCATCCTGCATCAACAATTATTATATTCACGCTTTCCAATATATATATATACATACAAACTAGTACTCACGATCATTTGAGAATTTACGGGAAAAAATGCTTCTATGTAACAAGTATTATCCGTAATTTGTGCTATCGTATTAGAATCATGTCCTTGATTTAATCGTGTTAATAGAATTGTCAAGGGTGGGATTTGTTTGAGGGCTACAAAGAAAAAAAAAAAGAGTCGAGCCTCAATCAAAGGGAGATTGTTCTTGAGCTCCAAACCATAAACAAAACTACGAGAGCTTATACTTAAAGTAGACAATATCATACTATTGTGAATATTCGCGATTTCTCATAATAAGAATGGCTTGTAGCTGGAATTATCTAGATATTTGCTTATAATAAAATATCAAATATGATAAATTATAATTTAGTAAATACATAATTTGCATCATTATTGAAGTCTAAAAAAATTGTCGGTCCAGAGATATTTTATTTCTTTGAGGATTTTTTTTCACGTGTTTTTCCTTTGAATGAGATTTTCCAATTATTACTCTTTAAAATCTATTTATTACAACAATAAATTTTCGATTTTTCTTTTGAAAAAATGTTTCTAAATTAACGTGCTTTTGAAGACTGTGTTTAGATCTAAATACTATGTATTTTTTTTATTACCCTCTTAATTTTAAGAAAAGAAAAAAAAAACATTTTAAAACCACCAATTCACCACGTGACTTTATGACAAAATTAATGGTCCAACGTAGACCTTATAATTTTGATATCATATCAAAATATAGTCGCCCACTTTATGCTACTTCGAATAATTTTTTAAACTTTTTTTAATTTAGTTTCTTGTCATATCCCCCACTTTTAATTCAAAACTTTGGTTATAAATTTAATATTTCATTTTAACAAAATTTAATACAAAAAAGTTGGCTAATAATTTGTGACGGCTTGGTAACAAAAGAGGATTGGATTGACACGGTGGATTTAGCGACTAAAAGTCCCAACACGTATCTTATTGTCTCTGACACATTCCCCGGATGTCCGAAGAAATTCATTTAAAAAAAAAATTAAGATTTACTTAATTTGATAGCTCTTTTAAGGAGTTAATATTAAAAAGGACTCACAATTATTATTGAATTTTCGAAGAAAACAGAGCAAATAGGCATAGCCATGCAAAACCAGATATGTATCTTGTAACACCATATTGTTTATACGTAATCGAGTATAATAAGATGATAAACTAAAATTTGTACGGCAGGCAAACCAAATATGCATCGTGGGGGAGGGCTGAATTTAGGCGGCGGTGTTGAGGGCACACTCAGGAGGGTAGCCTTGAGGGAATCTCTTGGCATCAGTGCAGTAATTGTAAATCATGTAATTCCTCTGAACCCACTTCATTCTCTGTTGTCGGGTGATGTCCAGATTTTCAGACAGCCATCCTCTGCCGCCAACACGGGCTCCAGAGGAACATGATGACTTGCCGGCCGACCAAACGCACACGTCGGCGTTGAAGTTTCTGTAGGAGGCAGTGAAGGGAGCTCGGGACCAATCTGTCTTCACTAGCCCTCCTCTTGTGGCCCAGTCGTCAGCGTTCCATAGGCTCGAGTATAGTCTCATCGGCTGGTTTTTTGGGAACAGGACGCCTGATGATTCGTGGTTCTTGAACTCTCTGATGGGCGTGCCGTCCACTGAGAAGCTGAAATCAACAACAACAAAAACAAAAAAATTTCAGTTCAAAACTAGATTGGGTTATTGGGTTAATGGGTTAATGGGTCAATGTTTTTTTTTGTTGGTATGATTCTTACATGATCCCCTGTGGATTCCAGAGGATTGAATAGGTGTGGAAATTGGCAGTGGGATCAAACCAGAGGTGAAATTGTTGCTCCCTATCGCCCTTGCCTTGGGTATAAACATTGGTATGAAGAGTATAAGGGTCACCGGTGAGATTCCCCAAGAATTCAAAGTCAATCTCATCCCACGTCGAGCCTTGGGATTTGAGCTAAAAAAAGAAAGAACCCAACAGAGAAAATCAGCTACTAACTTCAAATACATGTAAATAATACGTAATGTGTGTAAAGAGGCATACATAGTAAGTGGTGACAGTGCCAGCGGAGTTGCCAGGCACAAGTTTGAGCTGCATATCAATTTTACCATAAAGGTAAACATTCTTGGACTGAAAGCCAGAGCCAGAGCCTCGGTCCAAAGTAAGAGTAAGAAGGTCGCCGTTATTAAGAATCTTACCTCGACCACCGCCCCAAGTGATCTCAAAATCTTGGTAAAAGTTGGCACCTAAAACAGAGGAAACAAAGAGGAGGGACAGAAAGAGTAGCAGAGATGAGAAGGCAGCAGCAGCCATGAGGTGGGCTTGTTTGTGGTACTTGCAAGTGAAATGGTGAACGTGGGGAATGTAATTATTAGTGTGTGTTGGAGTCTGGGGAGAGCGGGGGAGTTATTTATACAAGGAATGGGAAGGGGGTTGCGTATACAGACCCAAATTGTGGGGCACCAACTGTGCAGTAGTAAGAGCTGGACACAGATGGCTATGAATGCGTGGGACTACATCAAATTTTGCTCTCTCAATTCTCATAATGTCCATCCCAAACGATCAAACCCTATGCATCCGATAGAACAAGGTTTCCACACTCATAAACAACGTTTAATCTTTCCACTAGTAGATATTGTCGCTTTCCTTTCTAGGTTTCCCTCTCCAACCAATATAAGATCTCACACCTCTCCCCCTCATCTTTGTAAAGCTACCGGAATGTTAATATGAGTGAACAAAATAATATGAATTATTCACCGGTTGAGTGTACTTAATGCAATTTGGCCCCATAAAGTCATTTTCGTTTTCCTTTCATATGCCTACCTACTTGCAAGCTGGCCTTCCTCATTTCATATATTACCATTTTTCATCCACCCCCTAACTACTTGGATAATTTAAAAAACCCAACTTTACGGTTACATATTAATTATTATCATTAATTTATATTTATAGTTGTCTATAAAGTAGCTTTAGAACACCCCCTTTCAAGGCGCTATGCACATCATGTCTTCTTCTTTTCTTTTCTTTTCCTATTCTTCACCACCTTACTCCACTCCACAATTCATTAAAACAACTTAGATCTATATATTATATGCCAATAAATATTACACCAACTTAGGTTTTCATTAATTCGTTACACAATTATTGTAGTATCTTAATCTTACTATAAACTATATTAACCATGTTTTCTAAGAATTAGATGTTATCAAAGACGGCCCCATCTAATTTATATCGGAGGGCCAAACTCTAAATATTTAATAAATGCACCTGCATCAAATTTTGTAAATAATATGAGTTGTTTAATTAGATAGGTGATTATATCAAATATCAATATCACAAGTCTCCATGAGATAAAGAAATATCAAATATAATGTATGAGGCTCTTGAGGCTCTTCATGCATTCTTTAGCGATAAACAAGCATGTCTTTATCGATGTGTGTTTCGGATTTGATGTTATTTTACATAAATTAGCTGTCATGAAGTTAATTGCTTGATTTGATGGCCACTTGTCAAGTCTTAATTATATATATATAATTTTAAAAAAATCTATCATACATTTGTTTTATAATTTGTACTAGATTACTTATTTCGTGAATTAAAACCAAAATTTATGTGTTTCACGTTAAGATACGAACATATACCTAATTAAAAAAATTTCATTATTTTATGTCTACATTTACCTAACTTTAAAGTTATGACATTCTCGTTTAATTAGTATAAATTAGAAAATGAAATAGAAATAAATGATCGAGCTTTATTTATTTTTATTTGTTAGTTTTGTCGTGTATTTATTTAAAAGAAAATTGACATTATTATGGGTATGTTTAGTGGAATTTAATATTAATGAATTAAAAATATTTTCAACGGATGTGACTTATGGTCCAAAGAAAATTTGGTTAAAAAATAAATAATAATAACTTTTAAATGTGGTTTAGTATTGAGGTAAAGGATAAGGATAAGGATAAGATGTGGAATAAACAATAAAATTACATGATTTGTTTTTATAAATAAAATAAAAAGCGAGAATCATGATTGATGTAAAACAGCACTTTACATTTAAATTAATAAATGTAAATTTCGAAATAAAATTATATAATTATGACTCTTATCACCGCTTTTCCTTTCTTTTATTTTCTACCTTTATCTCTATATTCTAAAATAACATTTATTTATTTTTACAATATCTTCTCAAATTCTTATTTTAAAACGATTAATTGAAAAAAAATAAAATAGTAAATTAATATTCACAAATACTTTATATAAAAATGGTTATTTTAATTTATGAAACTTATTTATCCTAATATTATTTTACCTCTTATTCTTTAATTGATTAGTTGAAAATAAATTGTATTATATAGATAAAAAGGAAAAAGGGTGTAAAATATATATTTTTTTAAAAAGGTTATTTTCTCTTTTCAACCGTGCGTGATTTTAATGGCGTCATGGCTTCGTTGAACTTTTAGCTAGATTTGTCTTCGCCAATCAAACACAATTAGTTCAAATTCAAATTTGTTTGCTCACAAATTTTGCTCGTGTATGTCTGTAACACAACAACGTTGCATCTTAGTGTTGTCTTGATTTCCAACATGATCAGCATAAAGCCATCTTCTTGGAACAGCTCAACCATATTGTTAAAATGGCTGACAAGTGAGATTCTATGGTTGGGTTGAGTTAGTTATGAATTGGGGAGACGGGGTGTCAAGCCAGCGCCAACTTTCGCTGTATATGGTCAGGCAGCAACCAACCTGGTCCAGGGGATTTCATGAAATTAAGGTTGGCCATCCTTTGTGCGCATTTTTTATTTTTATTTAATTTTTAATGTAAATGGAATAGGACCATTAGAATTAAAAATAGACACACAAAAATGGTATTCCATATGTCGAAATTGCTCTGATTCCCATGTGTACAGAGACACCGACCAATCAGATAACCTCCCCTTTCCCCCTCTTCCTTCGTATGATGTTATTTATTAGACACAAAGACAAGGTCAAAATCCGGACATGGGTCGGCAAGCCAAAACCTAGTCATTTGCCAAATGGTGCTAATATTGCTTCTCCAACAACCATCTCCCACCATTTTTTGTCTGCTTAATCATGCCTGAAAACCAAAACCATTCCTTTTGAATGCCTCTGACCTTTGTGTCTTCGCCTTCTTTCTTGCCATCCACCTGTTCTTTCCCACTTTTACCTCCAACAACATACAACTTTCCAACATTCTCTCGAGACCTAAGTTAAACCCCGCCACACGGGACGGCTATAAAAACCCACAAATTATTTATTCATTATAATTCACTAAAACAAAATGGCTTATTCAAAATGCCTGCTTTTGATTATTGTTCTATTTCCTTTCGTTGCTGGGAACTTCTACCAAGAAGTGGACGTAACTTGGGGAGATGGTCGAGGACAAATCATGGACAATGGCAATCTCCTTGCGCTGTCTCTTGATAAAGCTTCTGGATCAGGCTTCCAGTCCAAGAATCAATATCTCTTTGGCAGGTTTGATATCAAAATTAAACTTGTACCTGGCAACTCAGCTGGCACAGTCACGGCCTATTATGTAAGAACAACCCTCTTTATTGTTGTTTTTATTCTATTACGATGTCGTTTGAATTAACCACGTCGATTTTTGTGTGTATGTTTTATTGTAGTTGCGTTCGCAAGACTCGTTGTGGGATGAGATAGACTTCGAGTTCCTTGGAAACTTGAGTGGTCAACCTTATATTGTGCATACCAATATTTATACACAAGGACAAGGTGATAAGGAGCAACAATTCTACCTTTGGTTTGATCCGACCGCTGATTTTCACACCTACTCCTTCCTCTGGAATCCTGCTCATATAGTGTAAGTTCACCCGTGTATACCATTTGTTGTTGAGCGTCTCATTTCTGTTCTTTTCTGATAAGTGAGGTTGGATTTGTTGAGAGGGAATCCCACGTTGGCTAATTTAAAGAATGATCATGGTTTATAAATAAGTAATACGTCTCGTGAGAGACCCTTTTGAGTATTGCAAAAGAAAAGGCCTGCTTCGAGGTTTATTGGGGAGAGTTATAGTTCTGAACAATATCATATCATTGTGGAGAGTCGTGGTTTTTACTTCTCTCTTATTGTACATGACTGTAGCCAATATTTCTCACTTCTCTTCTGTCTTTGATTATTTGTGTTCATCTAAGTTGAGTGGGTACATTGTTATGGAATATGGTGTTAGGTGGTATGTGGATGGGAGGCCAATAAGGGAGTTCAAGAACATGGAAACCAAGGGGGTGCCATATCCAAAGAAACAGGCAATGAGGGTATACGCGAGCTTATGGGACGCGGAGGAGTGGGCGACAAGAGGAGGGCTAGTGAAAACGGACTGGACCAAAGCACCCTTCACGGCTTCCTTCAGGAGCTACAATGCCAATGGATGTGTGTGGAGCGATGCAGCGTCGTGGTGTGGCCAGAACTCGACGCCGTGGCTATCGGAGGCGCTTGATTCAGGCAGCCAGAAAGTGCTGCGATGGGTTCGGAAGAAGTATATGATTTATGATTACTGCACTGATGAAATGAGATTCCCTCAAGGCCTTCCTCGGGAGTGCACTGTCCGCACCAACCCATAGAATTAGTGCAACACTTAGATCAACACAGTGAAACTTTTTACACGTTTGTTTTTGGCGAAAGATTGATTCTTTTTCTCTCTCCTCATGTTCGTGTGGGTGCTTCATTTTAAGTAAATAAATAAATAAATAAATATAAGATTTGGCTTCGCATTCGTGTATATTTCCTGTTGGATACAACAGTTCCACGTGGCTAAATATTTGATATATATATATATATATATTTTGAAAATAGTGAAAGTCGGCTAGAGGGGAGTGGTAGGTAAGTGCCGAGGGAGTTGGTATGGGCTTAGTTTTGAGTGGGTTAGGAGACGCAAGTGTCGCAGTCATGTTTGTTCAAGGCGTATTCTCTATGGCCGCATGTCCATGACAATTAAACCCTTTATGTCTTTTCATGTTCTTTACTTTTGTATTTTTAGGAAACATGAGGTTTCAAAAAAATCATGTCTAGACCTACCAGACACGACTCAGAATGTACTGTAAGAATATATGACTAATTGTCAACTTCTCTCTACCAAGAGTTATATACTGTGAGCCATGTCAACTTCTCCATGTCAAAAGTTATATACTGTGAGCCGTTGTTGTTACTCTCTTGCTTGCATATATAACGTATCTTTCAAAATCTCTCTTTCGAAAACCTTTCTCTACTCTCGTTTTCTAAAACCTTCTTCTTAGACCAAGACCAGAGGCTCAAGCATAGGTTGTTTGGCCGTAAGCGACATAAGAACAAATTGGATTAGCTCACTTGTCGTTGGAAAGTGAGTGCTGCACAATCGCAAGTCTGCTGTTATCAAGAGTGCAATTGTGACAAGTAATATCATAGCTTTGTTAGCCCAATAACATAGCAAATACCGAAACGTCATACTTTTTAGGAATACAAAAATAAAACACTATAATATGAAAAGACATAAAGAGTTTAACTTATTATGAACATGCGACCATAGACAACACGACTTGGACGAGCATGACCGTGACACGCACCACGGTGAGAGATGGGTGCACACTACAAAAGGCAAACAAAGAAACACCGAAGACGGTGGCTCATAGGAACCCGCGTAAGAAGCTTCATCTACTATCTTCTACCTGCATCTCCAGCTGGATCCCATATTCACCGTCCCATCCCTTATTATTATTATATTATTTCTTTCTTCAATATTTTTAAAATTTAAACTATATTATATTCTCCATTTTTATTCCATGAATGTATTTTCAAATATATATATATATAAATAAAAGTATATTGATTTATTATTTACAAGATTATATTGAAAGATAAAAATTTTAAAATAACTATTTTTGAAATAAATAATAATAATAGAGGATAAATTATTGAAAGAATTTAATCCCTTTAAATTACTGGTTCGAAATCTAGATTTATATTTTTTTAAAAATAAATGAAGAATTTCATGAAGAGAGAACGAGAAAGACTTTTTCATATTCACTCGAAATTAATTGGAAGACGCTGCAAATAACTGAATCAATACACAGCTGTTTTCTAAATTCAATTTTATTTTGGAAGACTATTTCCTGTCCTTCCTAATCTATCATGTTTACACCTTGAATATAAAAAAGAATCAATTTTGCATTTAATAAGTTATTAATTTAAAAAAAATATATAGAATACAACAGAAGTTGAACATAAATTAAATGGATTTATTAAGCATTTAAGGTAAATTAATATTGTGACATAAAATTTGTATGGTGTGATCGTCGTGGTGGAGCGGACGAGGCGGTGCGAACCGCGTGGCAGGCTTTATGCGTTAGGATGATTCCCCAAACCCAACCATCTCCAGCTGTACGCAACATTCCAATGAACCTTCTCCGCGTTTGCCTTTCCCATTGGCCGCCTTCCTCATCCCTCGCTATATACAACCCCTGCTTCCTTCTTCCCTCTCCATCTCACACTGCAATTCCAAATCAACCAACATGGCCTCATCCACTGCTTTCCTGCTTCCTCTACTATTCGCCGCCGCCTCCCTCCTTTCCTCTTCCGCTGCGAATTTCCACCAATCAACCGATATTACCTGGGGAGATGGCCGCGCTCAGATTCTCAACAATGGCGACCTTCTTTCTCTGTCCCTCGACAGAGCCTCCGGCTCTGGCTTCCGCTCCAGGAATGAGTATTTGTATGGGAAGATCGATATGCAAATCAAGCTCGTTCCTGGCAACTCTGCCGGCACTGTCACTGCCTACTACGTACGTTTTACACTTTGAATCTTCTTTTACAGTGGATGATCCCTCATTCCGATTCTTACATTCATCTTTGTTTTGTGAATTTGCAGTTGCGCTCAGAAGGGTCTGCGTGGGACGAAATCGATTTCGAGTTTTTGGGGAATCTGAGCGGCGATCCTTACACTGTTCACACCAATGTGTTCAGCCAGGGGAAGGGCAACAGAGAGCAGCAATTCCATCTCTGGTTCGACCCAACTGCTGATTTCCACACCTATTCAATTCTCTGGAATCCCCAGCGCATTGTGTAAGCACTCTAAACTCATTTATACACTCCAACCAAAAGTGGGAATTGTAATCGTAATCGCAATCGAAATTGAAATTTGCTCTGTTTTTGCTGTACAGCTTCTACGTCGACGGCACACCCATTAGAGAGTTCAAGAACCAGGAGTCAATTGGCGTTGCATTCCCCAAAAATCAGCCGATGAGGCTTCAATCCAGTCTCTGGAACGCCGATGATTGGGCAACCCGAGGTGGGTTAGTGAAGACCGATTGGAGTCAGGCTCCGTTCACGGCATCTTACAGAAACTTCAATGAAAACGCCTGCATTTGGTCATCTGGACAGTCGTCTTGTGGGTCGAATTCGTCGCCGACCTCCGACGACAAGTCGTGGTTCTCTCAGGAACTGGATTCCGACAGCCAAGGAAAGATGAACTGGGTCCAAAAGAACTACATGATCTACAATTACTGCACCGATGTAAAGCGATTTCCTCAGGGCCTGCCTCCCGAATGCAATGCCACTGCCTGAGTTTAATTCTTTTGATTGTTCTTTTCTTGCCCAATATTCATTTCTATTGTATTTGTATACACAATATATATATATTTTTTTATGTTAAAACATACTATTATCGATGAAATAAAGAGAGAATTGAATTGAATTGAATTGAATTGAATTGTTCTAAATTTTGGTGTTCAAATTTGTTTCTTGTTTTCATATTTATTAATGAAGTAGCAAGAATCTTGAAGGGCTAGAACAGATATTTGAGTTCGGGCCCAGAAATGTGTTGATCCAGTGAGACACTGGGCTGGAATTTTATTTCGTTCGGCCCAAAATAACGCTCTAAATAATATTGTGAAGGGTAGCTTTAAAAAAATCTAAAATATACGATTTAATTTAAATTATAAAAATAATTAATTTAAAAAAATACAAATTGTAATCTTGAATCTAATATTTGAGATCTTAAAATGCAAAAACAAAATAATAAAGTAAACACAATTTGATTTATATTAAACTCAAATAATACTTGGTACATGACACGAGATCAAAACATGAAAATAAATATAAAAAAAACACACGATATAGAATCACTTCAAACGTAGCTGAACGTAATAAACTATGATAACCCACGGATCATAGGAGTATAGGCTTGCGAGCCAAGAGAACGGAATTGACGACGTCGTCGGAGGGATGAAAAATCGAGAGAATGTCAAAGCCAACCATATCGGCGACCTCAACCACGGGGTACAAAAAGGCTCGACCTCCTTTAGCACTTCTCACAACCAAAACCCCACCTTGTTTCATATACTTTCTCAAGTGACTTAAAATCTTCACTTTATCTTCCTTGTTCAACCCCACAAGAGCTGCCAAGAACACACAATCGTATCCCTCAAGCTCTTCTCCTACCTCAACAATATCCCTCGTCCAAAACTTCATTCTTCCCTCCAACTCACCGTCCGAAGCCACGATCTTTCCCGCCACCTCATTTGCCATGCTATCGACGTCGTAGTTGTCGAAATACGTGTTCTTCATGTGCTGCATGGCCAATATAATGGAAGTTAGAGGAAGAGGACCGGACCCCACAAAAGCTACCTTTTTTGGATTCACAACTCCATTGTCAATCAATATCTTGTATTCAAGGTGGGCTAATTTGATGTAGTTGCCATAATATGGAAATAGAGTAAGATTGTTGAGAGGTTTCGGGATTTTTCCGAGCATGGTCGAGAATTCTAACTCGAGTAACCCCTCGGCTCGGCCACATAAAAGTATGAGGCTCTCACGAATGGCTTGTAAATGAGGTGCCAATGTAGAGACATCTATTGAACAAGGCAAAATGCACAATTTCACTAGGCTGGTGAAGAGGCCGTTCACTTCCTTGCATGGCTTTAGGGTTTCAAGCCTCGAGATGCTTCCATGGAGGTCGATGACTCGAGCTATCAAAAACTCCTCCGAGATATCGGTTTCGGTGCCAAGAATGTGGAGGGCTGCCATGAAAAGTAATGAAGGGAAGTATAAGACAATCTTTGTAATGTGTTCTTGGTTTTGTTGGTGTTTAGAGGTTTAAGGAATTCAAATATTTATAGAGCCATGGAGGTGAATAAATCTCAACTATAGTATTATTTTGGGAGTCCCTTTCAATTACTTTTTTCCATTTACGAAAGGAGTTGAACCCACATAACAACTCAAATCATTTTAATAAACAACGACGAACTATATTTATAATTAGATAATTAATGAACAAAATTATTAAGAATCTCGTGTTCATAGCAAATATAGATAGTTCTTCCCTAGCTCAACTGGGCTTATATGATACTGAGTTTATATATATTATGAGTTTGAATGCATGAAAATGAAAGTTGCTTAAAGGGTTTGTGTTCATACGGAAGCAAGGCATGGAAAATGCACTCTTTTCATGCATTTATGTATACAACAATTTTCTAATTAGAGATTAAATAATTGTTTGAAGTACATGTACGAGTTGAAACATTATTATTAATTCATTAACAACAATTTCAAACTTTTCGGGGAAGTCTAAATATGAAACTTTTAGTTGCCATCCCTATGTTCTTCATTAAATATTTATTTTTATGTTGAGGACGACACAGCCTTATGCATGCCCGGGAATGGTGGAGTGTTCTTTCATGATTACGTGTCCTATTCATTTAGCTACAGAAATATTATATTTTAGAAAGATTTGTAATTGTTCACGAGGTGGGTTTGAAGAACGGAGAGAATTAAACCGAAACGATTAGAAAGTCGGGATGGAGGATGGATTGAATTATTGAAGTGTTGAAAATTAAGGTAAGGTTGGAGAAAATGTAGGTTGGGAAGATAGGGTTATTAATGGGTTGGTAGCAGCGTGAGGTATGTCTAAACAAGGAACTTGGGGCCCTCGCTTGCTATTCTTATTCATTTACGTGTAAACTAAGGCTGCATTTTTGTTAGCTCCAATTGGATGAGTTGTTTAATTATTTTTTGTGGGTTGAAGTTCTTGAGCTTGGGGAGTTGGGAAGCTCTTGCTTCGTAAAAGTTAGTCTCTTGAAGGGAAAGATCTTCTCATTTGGAGTTGCTATGTGCTTTGCTCACAATAGACATTCTTTTCTCTTCTAATCAATTTACAATGCCACACATCGATACTTAACACCTTTTGCCTTTGCCTTTCCCCTCCTCTTCTCACTTTAAATGAGATCAAAAATAGAAATTTTAAACTATTTCTCGAAAGAAATTGGAGCGGTAACTATTAACTATCGAACAGGAAAGATCTTGGTATCAACATCTTTATTTTGAATCGACACCAAAAGGAAAGTCGTAAACGCTTATATATGTGTAGAATTGAAAATACCTTACCATATCAAAGCTAGACAACAAGCCGTATGTAGTGAGGATGCTGGGTCAACAAGGAAGGTGGATTTTGAGATCGTACCTCGGTTGGAGAGAGGAATGAAGTACTCCTTGTAAGGGTGTGGAAACCTCTCCCTAATAGACGCATTTTTAAACTGTGAGACTGATGGTGATATGTAACAAGCTAAAGTGGGCAATATCTGTTAGGAGTGTGGTATCAGAACTCGTCACTAGACGGTTACAAGTAACTTTTTTTTTAGCGATTTATAAAGTTTTGTAAACAGCCCATGTAAAAGTTTGTTTTCTTTAAATGTTTGATAAAGTATGAAGCTTTAAATTTATATCCAACAACCATGCATTTGGTAAACATATCTATAAATCTATCCAACTTGGTGATCCTCACTTGATATTGTCTTGCATTTTAGTAGGAACTAACATTAATGCTTTCTTTAGCTTTAATTACATTAAGCTACCAAGCATATGAATTAGCAGAGACAAAATTAGAACCAACTTTCATTAAAAATTTGTCCCTTTCAACCCTTAATCTAATGAACAAACATTCTTTAACCAGAAAATGGAATCCCATAACAGTAAACATATATGCATCCTGATTTAAGTAACTATGATCGAGTATTATTGATAATAATGCATGCAATGAAAACTTAGCATCAATCGAAGCCCTCCGTCGTCTTTGATTAACCTTACCTCTCTGATGCAAACTAATTTGTCGATTTATAGATGTAATTGTTAGAAATCACGTATCTCCAATATGGTATGATATTGTCCACTTACCGACCAAATCCAATGGAACATAAAGTACTCTCTCAATCCATCACTCGCTCCTTTTGGTGGGGATTCAATCATTACACAAATTTATACGTAAAATTAAAAAATGAGAAAGAAACTCAGAGCCTTAAAGACAAGTCAAGATGGCCAATATCATCAGCTTGATGATGATGATGAAGAAGAAGGAGATTTTGATCAGCTGGAAAAGCCCTTATCTGATCTCTCCCACCATCAATTACTAGAGGTGATGGCGCTGTTAGAGTCTCAACTTTCCACAAATGGCTTGACTTCATCATAACATTATTGCTTTCATGGTCTCCTCGGTATGCCCTCATCTCCCTGCTCTTCTTCGCCAACGTCCTCTCCAGCTTATGAGCATTTTGGTGACCTCCCAACGCCTGCGAGCTATAAAACTTCCTCTTGCAATAGTTACACGAGAAAACCCTGGCGGCCTCGCAATTTGGACTCACAGGAGCTGAAGAGGAAGGCGAAGATGGCTCTAGAACCAGCTCAAGGTTGAGCTGCTGATGGTGCTTAAACTCCATGAAGAAGAGTTAAAACGAAAATTGAGGAGATGGGTTTGAAGGAAAAGGGGAAATGAGAAGTGGGTTTTGTAGAAAAATGAAGACTTTGTGATGGGTTATATGAGATTAAAGGGTTCACTGTTGGTGCAACTAAAAATGGATGGGGTTTGGACATAGACGCAGACAAAAGAGTTGGAAAAAATCAGTGAGGATCCAATGGTTGTCGGCTCCGGTAATGGCAGCACTCAAATTGGTTGTCGGTTTATAAACCAATATTTTAAAACAAAACAATGGTTACTGCCATTTCCTTTGCACTTACCCCCACATGTATCGCCAAAATGTTATAAATAAACAGACCAATCTCTGTGTGTTTAGTATTATCATAATCATCGTGTCCACAACGTTTTTCTGCTCAATTAATTTTATGTCATTAATCCTCAATTCTCTGCACTCATAGTTATCTATATGTATTCCTAACTAATTATTCATTTCCAATCTAAAATAAGATTATTAAGTAATTATATGGCATTATAGTTTAAGAGCCAAAAGTATGGTCTCTAGCTAGCTATATAATATAGGTTGAGGGTAAAATAAATTATGAAATGGTCAAATTCTAATTTAAGCAATAAATGATTAAAAAGGATAAATGATGTTGAGTTGAGTAGACCTGACATGCCACATCGTTACACATTGCTCACCTTTGTTTTATCAAATAATTCAGTCATATCTTTATTCAAAAACCTAAATATTTGTCCTATGGTTCATTGAACCCGCCGCCCCACAGTGTTGATTAATTATTAAACCACTGATTATATATGCCCACTGCTAACATTGTGCCACGTGGACTATATATATATATATATAGAGAGAGAGAGAGAGAGAGAGAACTTTAATATTGAGCTAATAAAGTACGTTTCCAATTAGCAACATATTAAATTTGTACTTTGGAATTGATTAGCAACCACTAAGCATTTAAGGACAAATGAAATTATTGATTATTTTTAAGGAAATGAACTAATTTAATTTATTAATATTATTTAAAAATAAAAGAATTTGTCCAATTGTAAAATTTTTAAATCTCAAATATGAAACAATGAAAGTTAGATTCATTCAAAGTGTCGATGTGAACTATATTGAGAATTTGTACTTTTGTGCAGCGATGCTCTCAAACATGTAAGAATTTTTTTACTTGTGAGTTTGTATCTAATGAGTAGCGAGAATCTACCGAGTACGACAGATCAACTCGACGCAATGTTTTGTGTTAGGTTGGAAATGACTTAGATGGTGACTTCCTTTCACTTTGGTGTCATTTGGACTTAGTTTAGACATGTTTTGAGGTATTCTGTCCATGTGGCAAGCCGTGATTTGACCCATAATGATATCAATAACATATTCAATTGATTTATTAAAAAAGTGACCGAGATCGGACCCAACACAACAACACATCGATGGCATATCGTCTGAAAGTGTTTATGGGATCTTTCCATCTCGTCAATGATGCAATGAGGCGTAGGACACAAAAGTTCGTGCATCAACTACCAGACAAGATAACTTAGCCACCAATGGCTGCTAATCTTTTCACCTTTCTACTTCACATCTCACATGACTTCTCTCTCTAAACTTTCAAAGCATTTCATCCATATCAATGATTTCTCAATAAAAAACTGAACCAAGCACATGGGTTTTACTCAAATTCTATAAACTAATGAATGCCTGACGCAATTAAGTCAATTCTGTTATTTCGGACTGTTAATATAATAATTTGATCCATCAACGACAACCATAAATAAACAAATGTGCTTTAAGACGATGATTGGGGGATCATAATCTCGCAGCTTTGGCGGTGTCTGCGGTGATGTCTTTGAATCAGAGACCGCTGTGTTTAACACCTCGTCAGTTTGGTCTGCAGCCTGCAATGGACACTAATTCCCTTCCACAGTACACTAACTGAGTTACTGAAATCTGTTTGATCTTGTACCTTGAGAAGCCAACAGTTATACACAAATCAAATTAGAAGATATGGTGTAATTATAAATGATCTGTGTACTTTTTCCTCGTACATTCTTCTCTCTTAATTGGGTTCGGATAATAAACACATGGAATCAGTCCTTTCTTCTGAATTAAAATGGCTGAGTCGAAGTACAATGATCGGGGTCACCATTTTCAATTCCGTCTTAAAAGATTTCATTTTTAGACACCTTCTGATCAGTATTATGTTTTGATGATTAATAATAGACATAAAAGAATAGGGGTTTCTCTATCCTTACTCTTTGAAACTTTTCTTTCGGAGAAAGTGTAATGAAGCTTCTTACTAGTTCATTTCACTTGCCCATCTTCAGTACCTGGATGTTTTTAAATGGAAAATTTCAATGAAACCTGAATTCCCTTTTTTCTTTCAAAAAGTAATGGCTACCCAACCAAGAGAGAACATGGGTGTGAGATTTGAGATCTCACGTCGATTGGAGAGAGACAAAACATTTTTTATAAAAGTGTGAAAACATCTCTCTAGTAGACGCGTTTTAAAATTGTGAGGCTGACGATGATATGTAAGGGGTCAAAGAGGACATATCAATTAGCAGTGGCCTCGAACTTTTACAAATAGTATCAGAGCTAGACAATGGGCGGTGTGTCACCAAGGACACTAGGCCCCTAATGGGATAGATTGTGAGATCCCAAACGGTTGGAGAGGGGAACTAAACATTTCTTATAAAGATGTGAAAACCTCTCCCTAATAGATGCGTTTTAAAATTATGAGGTTGACGAAAATATGTAAAGGACTAAAGCGGACAATATTTATTAGCGGTGGTCTCGAGCTATAACAAATGGTATCATAATTAGACATTGGGCGGTGTGCCACCGAAAACGCTGGCCTCCTAAGGGGGTGGATTATGAGATCCAACATTGGTTAAAGAGGGGAACGAAATATTCCTTATAAAGATGTGGAAACCTCTCCCTAGTAAACGTATTTTAAAACTATGAAACTGATGATGATATGTAACGCGCCAAAGCGGACAATATCTACTGGTGGTGACCTCGGACTGTTAAGAGTTATTCCATTAGTTTACTAATCAACCAGTAGAAAGCACATTTAATCTGAGAAATTATGTGTGCATAGAAAAAGGGAGAGGAATTGAAGGGATCTTCACATGGGAAAAGTGCAAAGTTGAGATCATATGTAGACAGGAATGAAGTGGGCGGACCCTCTCCCTAATTCTGTTTCTCATTCTAGGATAGGCATTAACAAAGGGAACTGAGAGAAAAGGGTGGTGGACATGTTCGTGCTTGTTGGCTTTGTTTTAATGATCGAAAAAGAGGTTTACAAATACACACACAAGACTCACTAGTCGGTAATTTGCTAATTTCATCTAAAACTCTCTCCCTCTTTTCTCTTTTACATAGAGGGCGCCTGCAAATTACCTTTTTTTGCTGTTTGGAACTATGGATGTTGAAAATTCAAAAGCTTAGGACTGACTTGATTATGAAGTGTCATATCAAAGTTTAATCCCAACCATTTCTTTTCCATGGTTGTCCCAATGTTGTTAGGATTCTCTTAAGAGCAGTAGAAATAGGGCCCCCCATCTAAACGCTCTTCCCCTAACACATGCTACCACTTTCTCCGACCTCCTGAGGCTGTAACTTACAATTGGGATCCATTAACGAAAGTGAGTGGATTGGATGGTTTGGCGGCATTAAAAGCAAAATGATGCGCTTTTTGTTTGAAACAAGGAAAGCACATCTAATTATAATATTCCTGCTGCTTGCAACTCAACCCATTTCTGCGCCTGCATGGCCCATGCAAGGAGTGATTTTCCCCCGTGTTCTCCCCTAAAAAGTACTTCCCCCATCTATCTATTTATCTCTTCCATGTGCTTTGCTTTGTGCTTTCAAACACACACCACTTTTCTCAGACCCTGTTTCAACCTGTGGAGCTCATTCTTACACATCTTATCTCAAAATTACACCTAAACAACGTGTCACGATTGCAATATCCATCATTCCAACCACAACCACAAAAATGAAAAGGCTAATTGCTTGATTGTTAGTCGGTGAGCAGTCTAATTAGAGTATCATTCAAAATCAATTCAATGTAACAAATCGACCGAATAAGATCTTCAAAATCAAGATTCAGATGTAGAATAGGCGCACCTGTTGGGTGGAAAAAGGCAAAAAGAGAAGATATAACGCCTGTGAAAGTATAGAAAGAAAAGATGGATGATAAGGCCAGCCATGTTCAGTTTCAGAATCATCATTTTATGGAGCAACCAATGAGCAGGTCGTGGTTGAGTCACTTTTTCTTCTTTTTCTTTTCACTTTTATTTGTTCGGACGCGAACTGAGGCGAAAAGAAGGAAAGCAAAGCAGGGAATGACAAAAGCCATGGTGGGGGAAAAAGGTATCGGGAGTTCAACTGTGGCAGACAAAAAAGGCAACACGAACTGACATCAGAAATCGACACATCGGCTTTTGGATGCTGAGTTTTCACCACTCAGCTCAGTTTATGTAAATCTAGCTCTCACAAAAATTCCCTGAACGGAAAAGCCATCATAAATGAAGCACCAAAGCCATTTATGCATACAGTAAGATGGGAACAGAGACCATCATTTCTACCTCTCCTGGATGGCACCTAAAAAAGGAAACTATTACACTTTATCGTCCACATATTAGGAAGGATAAAGTTGTGTCAACTTTAGACACGAGGCGGTGTGCCAGCAAGGACATTGGACCCTAAAAGAAATGGATTGGGGTCCCACATTAGTAACAAAAGGAAAAGAGTATCAACGAGGACGCTAGGCCCGAAGGGAGTGGATTGTGAGATCCCACGTTAATTGGAGAGAAGAACGGAATAGGCGGTGGGCACATCCCACCATCACGATTACGAACCAAAGTGTGATAGAGTTTTATCTGAAGTTCTTCTCAATTGTGTCTTTAAGCTTGTGGTGACCCTCTCTTTGATGGCTCCTTCAACACTTGGGTTTCTATCAAACCAACGAAGAGGGTGGGTGGGTGAGTGTGACATGGTAAGAAAAGAAAATTGAACAAGAGCATTAACTTGTTTGAGATGTAAATACCGATTACTCACAGTAGTACTGTGTTCTGATATGATGGGGCGCAATAATATTGCAACCTGATGCACCATTTCCATTTGGGCAATCAGAGAACGAGAGGATTTTGGCCACGGTGATCCAAAGAAGTGAAGTGCTTCCACTCCAAAATCAAAGCTAGGCAGCTTTATAAATCACCATACAAGCCTATTCTTTTTTAGTACTTTGCTGCATTGGCGGCACTGCAAAACGAGTTCCTGGGATGAAAGTTAGGTTGCCTTTTACTCGTTTTGGACAATCACTTTACACACCAACCGAAGATATCCATCTTTTTACGTGCGTGGTTATTAAATTTTTGTATTTCAGTAATATATATATATGGGAATTCAATTTATTTTATTAACCCTTGAAATGGATCGACTTCTTATATTTGGTCCTCTACGGTGTGACTAGCAGTGGACCTTAAACATTGAACAATGTTCTGGAAAAGGAGATGCACTCTTATCTGTCACTACGCGCAGGGTCTTGTGCTATATGATGTGGAGATCTTGTGTTTTACAGTACAATCAGTGAGGCTCTATATTTTGTTTATTCATCAGAATTTTCATATGGGTGCATATCTTAATAATAATTTTTTTATTAGTTCGATAAGATGTTTTTTCGTTATTGGTTAAGGAGGTATAACTTAACTAGTTGAAATATATTCGAGTTAGACGACAAAAATCAATAAAAGTTTGATACAACAGGTTTGGTATTAGGCCAACCAGGGGCTAATTCAATATTGATTCAAAAGGCTAAACGATAAAGTTAGAGACAAAACTCTCCGAGAACAGAACTTTATATAAACATAATCCACAAAGAAGATCCTTCTCTCTATTTTACATACACGCAATGGAAAGAAAGAGAGAGATTTGAATTATTTGGGGTTGTAGAGTTTGGTGTCTAGTTTGGAATACTGGCAGGGAGCAGAGCTCTAAGTTGTCTCCGCAAGATTTTTCCAGAAGGACTTTTAGGGATGGAATCCACGAAGAAGACGCGATTAATCCTCTTATAAAACACAACCTGCATCCCACGTCCTCAATAGTTACAATCCATGTATCACATCTCCGAGATTTCAATTAAGATTAAACTATTAAGTTAGGCTTTATTAGGCTTTTGAACTTATAAACATAAAAAATCTCTTAGGTTTTCTATAAATGTCTAAGCCTTGTGATATGTAATGGCTTCCACTCAAGGTTTTAAAACATCTCTACCGAAGAGAGGTTTCTACACCCTTATAAGAAACATTTCCCTCTCCAACCGATGTGAGATTTTACAATCTACCCCTTTTGGGGACCAGCATCCTCGCTGCACATTGTCTGGTGACTGACTCTATACCATTTGTAATGGCTCAAACTCACGGCTAGCAGATATTATCCTTTTTTTGAACTTTTCCTTTCGAGTTTCCCCTCAAGGTTTTAAAACGTGTCTACTGGAAAGAGGTTTCCACACCCTCGAAAGGAAAGTTTCATTCCCCTCTCCAACCGATTTGGGATCTCACAATCAACCTCCCTTGTAGGCCTAGCATCCTCGGCACACCGCCCAGTGTCTAACTCTAATACTATTTGTAATGGCTCAAGCCCACCGCTAATAGATATTATCTTTTTAGTTTTCCCTTTCAATCTTCTAGTGAGAAAAGGTTTCCACACTCATTTAAAGAATGTTTTGTTCCCTCCCCTACCAACTTGAACCCAAATCACAATATTAAAAGTTGAACGCTATTAGAATTTTTGAAAGGGTATTGATCAAATAGACGTTAACTCTTTTTTTTTTTTTTAAGGTAGGCATAGACATTAAAGGTTCAGGAATTATAGCCAAATAGGAAGGGAAACGAAAGAGCAGGGGCCTACGAGGAGTTATATCATAAACGCAAGGTTACCTAATTATTCGGTGAAATCGACGCTAAAATCTCCATCAATGGGTAAAAGCTAATAAGATATCAAACTTAAAAACTTGAAATTAAGGCCAAAATTGGAGACTTCACCTGTTTGGAGATGTATTGCTTAATTTCATCCTCGGTGATGTTGGAACCATCTGACCGGACAATGAACGCAACAGGAACCTCTCCAGCTACTTCATCTTTCATACTGAATTAAAAAAAGTAGAGAGTAATTAAACCGAGAAGTTTGAGGGTGAAGGAGCAGAATCGAGAATGCTGACATACGGTATAACCGCAACGTCGACAATGTGGACGTTGGAAATGAGCAGGCCTTCCAACTCCGCCGGCGCTACCTGGAAGCCTTTGTATTTGATCAGTTCCTTGAGACGATCGACGATGAAGAGCTCATCGTCGTCGTCAACTAAACCCATGTCGCCGGTGTGCAGCCATCCGCTTTCGTCGATCATACCCTTCGTGGCCTCTTCGTCGTTGAGGTACCCTGGTTCGTGTTGAGTTCAGCCAATCAAAACTCAGACGGTGAAACAGAACACACTAATGTAATGGGCTCTCTCGATTTTATCGGGCTTGGTCTGGTCATTACAATGAGCCCATTAGGCCCAATGACTGCGAGGTGGGCCCATATTGACGCTTCCAAATCCAAACAAATGAAATGACGTCGTTGGCTGAGCGGTATTAATAAGTAACGTTTTTTCTTGTGGAATGGTTAGGCGGCATTAATTACTTACATCACCTGCCACTACCTCCTTTGTGTCATATACATTATAAACCCCTTGATTACACTCATTTCTAGTCTAATTAATATTTTTATTAATGAATATTAAAAAAAAAAATATATATATATATATATATAGTCGTTGAAATTATTAGAAATCAATCTTAATCGCGTGAGTTAAGGTATGAATTTCACAAGAATAATGTATCGCATACCTTTCATCATTTGAGGACTTCTAACATAAATCTCTCCGGGTTGATTCCTTGAAAGAGAAACTCCATTTTCGGGGTTTACAATCTTCATCTCTGCATTTCTCATTAATGTCCCACAAGCTCCCGACTTGATTGCGAATTTCTCCCTTGCAAGTGCTAATGACATTGTTAACACTGATCCTGACTCAGTCATTCCGTATCCCTATAATTATTTTAAAACTTCATTTTGTAACGATGAAATTGACAGTTTTGCATAGAACTAGAATGGATGGTATTAGTTATTTACTTGGGCGAGAATGGCATGGGGAAGCTTGGCTCTAAAGGCATCTTCAAGATTCTTCCCCAGCGGTGCGGCTCCCGACAACACGATCCGTATGGACGACATGTCGGAATGGTCTACAACCGGACTCTTGACCATTGCGAGTACAATAGGAGGTACAACGGTAGCAATGGTGACCCTATATTTGGGAACCAATGCCACAAGGGAATTAATGTCGAATTTCTGGACGATTAAAATCGCAGCTCCCACTCGCAACGACGTCATCACGATCGAGCTCAATGAGTAGATGTGAAACAAAGGAAGCACACACAGAACGACGTCGTTACTTCGGATATGGAAGTGTGGATTTTCGCCGTCCACTTGTTGAGCCACGCTGGTCACTAATCCCTTATGAGTCAGCATAACTCCTTTTGGGAGGCCTGTCGTGCCAGACGAATATGGCAACGCAACGACGTCGTCCGGGCTGAATTTCACATCCGCCATTTCCTCCTCTTTTGCCTCATCAGTCAACGACGTAAAATGACATCCACCCTCCGGTGGAGAGTCGATGAATATCACTTTCAAAATCCCCTGGTTTTCCTGAGGCAGCTTTTTCACTTTTTCCGCGAACGCGGCTTGGGTTATGATCAGCTTAGCGCCGGACGACGCCGCTTGCTTCGCAATCTCCGCTGGCGTGAAGAACGGGTTCGCCATGGTGGCGATGGCGCACGCAAAGGAAGCGCCGAGGAAAGCGAAAACGAATTGTGGAGTGTTTTGGAGAAGGAGCATGATGACGTCCCCTTTTCCGATGCCGAGCTTATGAAAGCCGGCGGCTACTCGGCGGGCCGTTACGTGGACTTCACCGTACGTGTAAATGTCACCGGTGGCAGCATTGATTAGACATGGATTGTGTTTGAATTTGGAGATTCTTTCGAAGCAATATGTATGCAAGGGAAGGTGGTTGGGGATGGTGAGGTCCGGGAGCTTTGACCGGAATATGAATTCCGGCGAGGAATCGGCAGCCGCCATTGGAGAAGTGTATAGATAATGGGTTTTTCGTATTACATCTGGAAATGGTAAAGCATATATAATAGAATTGATGGAAATATAATTAGTTCAGATTTGTCTTTAGTAGAAAGGTTAAATGAATATGGTTTCAATCCTTTGTCATTAGATGAGCCTTTCATGGATTTTTGTATTTTTATGCCCAATTTTAAAAAATATAAAATAAATAAATCAAAGCTTATAACATAAAGATATTATTTATTTCCACCTTTATGTTGAAAATAAGTGATTAAAAAACGAAGAATAAAAATAGAATATGATTTCTATTTTCTACGGACCTTTTCAAGTCGTAATAAAGACAACTGTCACCTTGCCAAGACGATGCTTCATTTTTCCTTTACAAACACATTGCATATTTTTATTTTTTTTAATGATGTTCTTTAAGGTATAGTAATGTTACCCTATTTTATCATCATAACTCTCTTTACTTTTCAACGCGTGGATTTCACTTATTTTTAATAAATGATTTTGTCAAAATAAATAATTTTCTTCAGGTGATTCTTGACTTTGAAGGTGTACATCTTGATAATGATGGGGAGATCACGAGTTTATAAATAAGGAATACTGTCTCTATTAGTACGAGATATTTTGGAAAAATAAAAAATAGAGGCATGAGAGCTTATATTCAAAGTGGACAATATGATATTAATGTAAAGGATTGTTGTTGCTAAGTCGATATGAAAGCTAGGAGAAATTCATCATAATTTGTGAAGATGAGAAAAAGAAACAAAAAAAAAAAAAAAAACTTGAAAGCTACGACACAACATCTACCACTCAAATGTGTGAATAGATCTAAAAATATTATTACTAGAAAACAATACAGAGTTAAGAATGAAAAATAAAATTGGATCGAATGTTCAATTTTCATTGATATTAACAATGTTTAAATATGATACAAGCTACCAACTAATACTTACAAATATAAAAAATATAAACTAATTAAATTTTAAGAATAAAACAAAATATACTATTAATCAAATTATAAAGAAAAAATATTAACGGACGAATATCTAAGATATATTTTATAATTAATATATATTTCAAATGTTAACGATTACGTATATGTTGACTAATTCAAACTAGTAATAAGTTGACGTAATATATAATGAATATGAGACATGGAACCGTTAAAAGGGCGGTCGGTCGTATTGCCCGGGAAGGTCAAGATTATCTGCTGAAAAATATGGTGGGAAGAAGAAAGCAACAAATGCATTGCATCACATCAAAAAACGGCAAAGATTGCTCTTTAGATGATTGAGGCTTTTGTCGTGGTCGGAAACTATAGAAACGGTAGGTTCCACGTCACTTTCACGGACATCATAATAAGACCATGCATTCCTATTAGAATTTACTAGTGTTTATGGTTCAAACTAAGCAAATGGGATAAAGTAAAAATAAAATAATTACTAAGTTAATCTCCCATTAATTAGGAAGGTGTAAAGAAGTTTCTTATAATCCTAATTAAAACAATCAGAAAATGAATCTTTTTTAAGTAATTACCTCACGTAATCATGGAAGCCAAAAAGCTAATTAAACAAATCAAATTAAATTAAGACTGGGTCAAACTTCAGACTTTCCACGGTCTACGAATCCCACACGCATTACTTTCTCTTGTTTCTCAAGTTGATACCGAAGCTTCTCACCAATATCCACAACGTTCTTGCCGGCTAATACCATTATAAATACCTCCACGCTATCCATCATTTTAACGGTCAGTCTACAGCAACAACAACAGCTAAGGAAGGAACACAAAAAGTCAAATAGATCGGAGAGCACAAGAGGAAGAGAATCGAAAATGGCGGCGACTAGCTTGCTGGGTCGGCTGAGGAAGGCGGTGGAGAAGCTGAAATTTGTGATGAAGTTCAACATCCAAAGCTGGCGTTTGGCGGCGATGTTGGGGAGGACTTCGTCGAGAAACCTCCGGCTTAGCTTCAATGAAAGCCCGGGGTTGAAGGTCTGTAAAGAGGATATTATAGAGTCGTCTGAACACTCGAATTCTTCATCTCGAAGAGGACTACAAAGGACGCCAAGCTATGCTTCTGAAGACGATGTGGACAAGCGAGCGGAGGCTTTTATAGCGAATTTCTATCGCCAGCTTAGGATCGAGCGCCAGGTTTCGCTTGAGCTTCGATACTGCCGTGGGAGTAGCTCTAAGCAGCTTATAGTTTCTCCTTGATTTCGTCGTGAATATCGAGTAAGCTTTTCAATTAATGGAGTCTCTTTGATATTTTTTTGGTTTTTCAAAAGGATCTCCGATTTGGGATTCATTATCGACCGTTCCTTTGGTTGATGATGCGATTCGATTCGATTTGATTCAATTCAATCCAATAGTTTGGCTACGAGGAAGAAGTAGAAAACCCATTTGATTTGGTTGGATGAGAATTTGAAGGCAATGGTGGGGATATAAGGAATTTGATTTTTCAATTTTCAACAATGTTTTTATTTATTGGTGAATAATGTCCATGAATAATGAAAGAATGCAATTATTAGTTTATTATTTCTATTGTATTTATTATTTTTATTTCAGAAAAGTATAATAAATTAACAAAATGAGTTTGTTATAGGAGGAAGTTAATTACTATTTTTGGATGCTTATGTGCAAGTTGAGAAAATGACTTTATTTATTGGATTATTATTATTATTCATTCAATACGTCTAATTCATATTGTTTTGATTTTTAATATATATAAAATTTGTGGTTTTAATTGAAAAAATACGTAATTTATTCCATTTTTAAAATATTATTTTAATTTTCTAAAAATTATAATATTTTGAAAATACCTTCATCTTTTTTTGTAAAAATATTAATTCTATATTTTATAAAATTGAAACCTAAATAGTGGCGATGTAAATCACTACTTCCCTCGTGTGGTTTAAGAAAGAAGAAACTTAACTTGGCTAATAGCCGAGCCGCTTAGCCAGTATCATAAGTTGCATAACAGGTAACGTAACCGGTCGGTGACGCATATTACAACACAGACAAATTAAAAAATGCCAATTCAGCACTTGCGTTTCACATCAACCAATCAAGACGTAAATGGGTGCAACGTGGCATTATAGTGGCGATGCAATCAGTACTCAAATTGACGCAGCATTCACCTGGACGCGCGCCAACCTGGCATCCTCCTCGTTGCCCATCGCTCGATACAGTGTGGTGATATCATCATTCCTCTAGGGCTTTCAGGACTCGGGGCTTGTCGGCGATTCCTGCTTCGAAACCCTTTGGATTAATTCGCAGCGGGTATGTCATTTTCTTTACTGTTTTCCGATATATTGGTGTTCAAATCCTCTACCGGCTTAGCTGATTCGAGTTTACATGATTATACTGGGAAATCAATGGCCCTTTAGCGACCTAATTGTTAATCTTTTTCTTAAGCATGACGTTTAGCTTGCGTATTGCATCATTTCTTTCTTCTTAGGTAAAGGTAATCCTCGCTTTGTTTGATCTTCAGCCTGCCTTTTCGTTTATTTTGTTTTTATTATCCTGACAAACCGTTTGATCTCAATTTAGCGATAAACGTCGTTTAGCATAGAACCGCTGATTCGTTACATCGAAATGGAGATTTCATTTCCCTTTCTGCATGGTAGGGGGGGACCTTAGTTTGTCAACAATGTCCTGGAAATCGAAGTGGCCTATGTGAGATGATAAGGACTCGAAGGTTTCAGACGACATTTTATCTATTGAATGCTTTGAAATACAGAGTTTAGACTATTGATTGTACCTCGATTCTTAGATTTTCCTTCTCGTAGAAGTTGAAAGATGCTATAGTCATATTGCCTTCCGAGAAGAATAATTACATCACTTCAAATATCTTAATTTACGGGAGAAAACATGCTGGGGAATTTCGTTGTTACTTTGTAAAATGCCACTTCATGGGACATTTGAATGAAAGTAAGAAAAGCCATATAAGAAACATGCTGATCACCCAAGGGCCAAAGGTCACTTTCTGATGCCCATTGCTTGAATTTGCGTTCTGTTGGGTTTGTTAGGGATGCTTCCACAAAAATGTTCTGACACGGAATAGGCTCGGAGAGCTTCTCTCGTGTCCTGTATCCAAAGTTATTCATTGATGGATGGTGAAAGCGATGTGAGACCTTGGGTCTTTCTTTTATTCCTCAGCTTGTTGCTTCCTTACGTTGCTAGTATAGAAGGTTAATGCTTTGTGCACGAGCTTACAGGAATTTAGCCTTGTTGTTTTACTCTAAGAAGACAACTTGGAAAGGAAATTATAAAATGGAAGTGTAACATTTGTAATTGTTATAAGTTTATAATAAACCTGATACACATTTATATCTACCAGTATCTCATTCTCATCTTTTCACTTCAATGTGATTTCTTTGATTTTCTTAAGGAGGTCGTACATAGATGGAAATTTGAACCTGATTTCGTCGATTTCCTTTTTTCTTTTTTTGAATATTTATTCTGCTATATCAATATTGACTGACACAGTATTTGTCCGTTTTTCTTCCTTGATATCTATGCTTGGCCTAACTATGGTATAAAACTACACCTTTATCCAGGAACTTAAAGACTTTGACCATTTCGTGGAATCATGGGCAGTCCTCCAGCACCATTTTCAGATATCGGCAAAAAGGCCAGAGGTACATACCTTAGATATTTTTCCTTGTGCATCTGAGAGGCTTATGTTAACCAGTTTCTATTTCTACTAATTTTTTTCTAAAGAAGTGTCTTGTTTCTTTCCTTTTTTTTTTTTTTATTTTTTATAAAGGGTTTGTTTCAATGACATTTAATATCCTTTCATACTATTCACAAAGAAGATGTTTTGGTGGTTTGTAATATCTCGCATGAGTCATGACACCAATAAATGATTTCCCCATTTGTACCCAAATATTCTTTCGTTTTTCTCAATGAAAATTGTTCTTAATAGTGTTTTAAAAAGTGTCTTAAATATATGCTGTAATTCTATTTGATGTGAGACATGGATCCTTGTGTGATGGTCTAACTCATAGTTGTAAATTCCAAATCTTACTTTCACTATGATGGTGACCTTGCAGACCTCTTGACTAAAGATTACAACTTCGATCACAAGTTTACCCTATCACTACCGAACTCCAATGGAATGGTATTATTGGTTCAAATTTATTTCTTTTTCTCGTGATTGATGGTCTTCCCTATTTTTACCCATATATTCCCATTCTTTAAATGTGGTATCCAGCAGTTTAACTCTTTCAATGATATTGATATGTTTCATAACTTCAAAACTTTCATACTGAAATATCTTTATTTTGATTGACTGTCTCTTTTTTTGTGAATTTGCAACTGATAGCAGTTTCCCGATTTCATCGATGTATCTGAAATGTATAGAAATCAATTTAACATGTTTCCTAGGCATTAACTCCAATTCTATAAGTGTCTTATCAGAGTTTTATCTCCATAAATCAGGCATGGAAAACACCGTATATTTGTTTCATGGTCAGTGGTTTCATTATATATCTATATCCATGCACCACCACTGTTCTGGTGTTCTGTATAAGCCTTCAAGTCATCCTTTTCCTGTTGTCTTCTGGCAACTTATGTAAGAAATATTAGTTGATTGTGGCATGAGCCGCTTTACTGATAATTTTTTCTCACAAAATTGCTCTAGCCCTTTGCGCACCTCAGACTACGTTTTTCCCGTGTTTCTTTGTTTAGAACTAAATCCAGCAAATAACATAGCTATTGAATATTTAGACAGAACTTCATTCCTAAGTAGGTCACTAGCCTATCTGTTCTCGTTCTTCCATATTTATTTTGTTTTCTTTTGTTTCAATTTAACCTTTTAGAACCTTTACACTAGCCAAGGGGATCACAATGTAATATTTGCTGTTTTCTTTTCATTAGTATTCATCCAAAAATGCCAAGGAATATAATATCTTTGCATGACGACAAGATTTGGTTTTCTATCTAAATGCAATTTTAACTTTTCTTTGACAAACTCTACAAGGCTATTTGATCTAATCTTCCCAAACTGAATTACATAATGCAGGGACTAACTGCTACAGGATTGAAGCGGGATCAAATTTTTATTGGTGATATCAGTTCTCTGTACAAGAGTGGAAAGACAACCGTGGATGTGAAAATTGATACTTATTCAAATGTAATGACGAACAACTTGTCCTTCTGACTACTTTCTAACTTTTTATGAGCTCTAGATATACACTTATGCTACGGTTTTTAGGAGGCCTTTTCAAGTTGCTAAATTTTCTATATATACTGTTCAAGAAAAATAGTCGTTATGTTCAAAGCCAAAGGCAACAAGATTTTACTGAACTTAACATTTTTCAGGTTTCTACAAAAGTGACCGTGACTGATATCTTACCAACTACCAAGGCCACGTTTAGCTTCAGAATACCTGACCATAAGTCTGGCAAGGTTCGTGAATTGTATGGATACTTTTTTTTTCATCAGAAGAAAAAAATCAGGACTGTTGATGTTCGAATTTGAGATAATTGAAAATCAGTCGGACAATCTCCAGTAACGTATGTAGATGAAGAAAATGCCCTTCATTCAATGTATTCCTGGTGTAATGAAGTCCAGTATTGGTGTCTTGAGTCCCTGGTACTCGCTGATCATTGACATGCTCCATTTACACATCAGTCTAGCAAAAATCCATTTAGTGTGATATGCTGTTATTTTTTTTTTCACTTTCAAACATCATTGGACATGTTAGAAAAGCTTGATTCAGAGTATCATATCCTACATTACCTGGGGTATAGCTGCTCTGTCAAAATGTTTGCAGCTTTTTTTAATGTTAGACCTTGGAATTGTGGGAATCCTGCATATGATCTCTGTACTTGGAGTTATCTGATTTATTAACTGTAAACGGAATACTAACAGGAATTTCATGCTAATGACTTTATTTATGTACTGCATATTGCAGCTGGATCTTCAGTACTTCCATCCTCATGCAGCCATTGATTCCAGTATTGGTCTCCACCCCAGTCCACTTTTGGAATTTTCAGCTGCAATAGGTAGTAAGAATTTTAGTTTAGGTGGTGATGTGGGATTTGATACTACTTCTGCTTCATTCACAAAGTACAATGCTGGAATCAGCTTGAATAAGCCAGACTTTTCTGCGGCTCTTATACTGTAAGTTCTACTTAATCACTAATTGTGGCTCCTAGCACGTGAACAAACTAGTTAATTCTTGCAGCTCATATAGGTGTTCTTACTCCAAATGAAGTCGATATGAATTTGATTTCATTTCCCTATTTCTATCTTGTTTTTTAGTGTTGAACTAAAATTTTATTGATGTTGATGCAGAACCGACAGAGGACGGGCTCTGAAGGCATCTTATATTCATTCATTGGATCCCCTTAATGAGACTATGGTAGCTGCCGAAATGACCCACAGGTTCTCCACCTTAGAAAACTCCTTTACCATCGGAAGTTCTCATGTCCTGGATCCAGTAACGCTTATAAAAACACGTTTCTCCGACAAAGGAAAAGCTGCTATGCTTTACCAGCGAGAATGGAGGCCTAAATCTCTGGTAACCCTGTCAGCTGAGTACGACCCGAAAGCTATCGATTCATCTCCCAAGCTAGGCCTGGCTATTGCTCTGAAGCCTTGATCTGAGGAACCAGCAAGGTCATTTCAATGAATTGAACATCCATAACTTTGGTCTCATTATGATTTTCCACAAGTATTCATTATGGAATTTCACAATTTGTGTTTGGAAGAGGAGGTTTTCTTCCGTGTATTCATGAGATATTATTTCGAGGCATAACTAGGATTAGAGGAACCAATTTTGGCAACAAAAAAAAAAAAAAAAAA
>NW_019268548.1:1948990-1961045 GCF_002738365.1 Cucurbita moschata | reverse complement strand
AGAGGAACCAATTTTGGCAACAAAAAAAAAAAAAAAAAAAAAGGGATATTGAGGGATCCACATTTTGCTTGCAAGTCCCATCTTGCCATTCACTTTGATATTGCATAAGTGCTAAAGAGACCGACAGTCCTCTCCACCTTGAGGTTGCTTCAGAATCTCTAAATTTCATTAAATTCTGTATTATTCTTGTATTGTTCAAATTTCATTTTCTAGTGTCGGGAATAATGTGAACATTGAATGTGTTCATCTGCTTCTTCGTCTGTATAATTGTACACTCCTCGACACATCACTATGAATGTTTTTCTTGGTCTCCAGCTTCATTCATGAACATCCCCAACTTTTTGTTATGGTGGGGGAAATTATATATCGTTAAACTACAAAATGACAGGTGCGAGCAAACCAATCGAGTTCAACCCGAATTGTGACTGTAAGTGAACGAAGCATAGCCAAATTCGAGGAGATCAACAAACATTGAGGATTAGTTGCAATAGGAGGAAGGGCAAAGTGTATAGTTTGAATTTTAAGATGCTCTTAATTTGTGGAGAGAGGGACATAGATGTCTTTCCACATTAAATAAAACCAGCTTTTTTTTTTTCGAATTTAATTGACAGAAGAGGTAGAGATTAGGGAAGAAGGACCATTCACAACTGTTCTGCTTCTCTGCTTCTCTGTTTCTGCTTCGGCTTCCTAATAACATCAATAGAGAGAAAGATTCTCTGTTGTTGTTGTTGTTTCCAACAACACATTCAAGGCGTCGTATAATTTGTTTGTTTCTGATGGGTTTACGTGACTGTGGGTTTGACGTGGTGGGTAAGGCAAGGTAAGGTAAGTCCTGTTTTTAACTCAAACCCCAAAAAGGGTTGCTTCGTTGTTCCATTGCGCACCCTCTGCGTCTGACCCATTTTATCAGCACAAAACAGAGTGGATTTTGGGTCCGAACCCAAATGAACCAACGATTCGGATCTTTGCTTTGGACAGAGAGCCACTCCCCAGAGGCAGAGGCAGAGGCAGAGGCAGAGGAAGAAGACGAAGAGGCCACCATTTAACCATGGAATTAATATTATTTTAAGCAACACAAGAAAACAAAAGTGACGACATCGCATGAACCCATATCCATTCCTATCAGTTATGTTGTGTTGTGTGTCAGCCTCACCTCCTTTTTCCTTTTTTCTTCTTCTTTCTTTATTTATACTTTTTCCATCGTATTTAAATAAAAATAAATTATATTATTAATTCCAGATAACCGCATAGGTCATTATTAAAAAATCATTATATTATTGGTTAATGGATCTTAGGTTAAATTAAAACCAGAATTGGGTCACTGAAGTGGTTGGACCTTTCCACTAATCAATCTTCATCTTAATCCATACTACCTAACTATTTTAATTACCCCCCTCAAATTTTATAATAATATCATTAATTAATTAATTATGCTTTCAACAGACAATCAGCTTAGGATATTACACGTGGCCGTCCAGGTCAGCACACACACGGCGTTATAACCATACCCTCTTCTGTAGAAGGTTCTCATTTTTTAAAAATCCCCCCTTTTTTAGCTTCTATTTATTAAAAATATAATTTTAACTAATATTTCAATTTTCTTATATTATCTCGCTTCTAAAAATATTTCATGCTTTTCCTCTCTTTAAAACAAATTTTGAAACATTCTTCCAATCCATCTTTTTTTTCTTCCAAAATTTTGTATATCTATATCATTTATAGATTTAAATAATTACATATATTGTAACACTCGCTCGAGTAAATAATAGATATATTAATTAACTAAAATTATATTCGAATGACAGCGATCATAAGAATATAATAAATACTTGAAGAGTTGAAAATTTACCCGAATACCAATAAGATGTACCATTCTAACTCAATCATAGTAACCTCATAGTTAATTGTGTTTTGATGGAACAAATTCTATATTGAGTGAACTATTAATTTTTCTAAGATGCATGCATTTATGATATTGTCCACTTTGAGGATGAGCTGTCATTGCTTTGCTGTCCATTTTCAGTGTAAGCTCTCGTGACTTTGCTCTATTGTCCAGTTTCACTGTAAGCTCTCATGACTTTGTTTTAGGCTTCCCAAAAGGCGTCACTCAACATAGGAAAGCCCGACCTATCATAGATAATATTTTCACTTATAAATCAATGATCGGTCCCTAAATTAGATAATGTGTAACTTTCATCATCCAGCCGTGTTCATATCTGAAAAGTCAAAGAGTAAAAACCAAAGTATCAATTATGAAATCCGAATTTTGAATGGGCCATCTATGATCTCTACCCATGAAAGAAACTCCAAAAACCCATTTTGTTTTTCCCCTTGTCCTTTTGTCCCAGCCAGCCAATTCCCCACATCCTCCACCCACTCTCTCTCTAAACCCCCCTTTCTCTCTCCTCTATAAAACCTTCCACCAAATCCCTTTTCACCCATTTATTTTCTTCCACCAACGCCTCCTTCTCATCTCCGATACCCCTTTCCGGCGTCGTCAAGGATGAAGGAGTATTGGTCCACTATGGCCTCACTTCTCGGCCTTCTCGCCTTCTCTCAATCTCTCTTCCAAGCAATCTTCCCGCCGGAGCTCCGTTTCGCCGCCCTCAAACTCTTTACCCAAATCTTCCGATGCTTCTCCTCCTACGTTTACCTCGACATCACCGAAATCGACGGCGTCAACACCAACGAGCTCTACAACGCCGTCCAACTCTACTTGAGCTCATCCGTCTCCATCTCCGGCAATCGATTGAGCCTCACGCGCGCCGTCAATTCCAGCGCCATCACCTTCGGCCTCGCCAACAATGACTGCATCCGTGACTCCTTCAACGGCGTCACTGTCCAATGGGAGCACATCGTATCCCAGAGGCAAGCGCAGGGCTACTTATGGCGTCCTCTGCCAGAGGAGAAAAGGGGGTTCACTCTCCGGATCAAAAAACAAGATAAACCCCTCATTTTAGATTCGTATCTCGATTTTGTCATGGACAGAGCCGATGAAATCCGCCGGAAAAATCAAGAACGGCGTCTGTTCACGAATTCACGCGGCGGGTCGTTGGATTCGAGAGGCAATCCATGGGAATCGGTGCCATTTAAACACCCTAGCACATTTGACACATTGGCCATGGACCCACTTAGGAAGCAACAAATTATGGAAGATCTTCAAGATTTCGCTAAAGGTCAAAGCTTTTACCAACAGACAGGCCGGGCCTGGAAAAGGGGTTATCTCTTATACGGCCCTCCTGGCACTGGCAAATCCAGTATGATCGCTGCAATGGCCAATTTTCTCGGCTACGACATTTACGATCTCGAACTCACTGAGGTACACAACAATTCTGAACTCCGTAAACTCCTAATGAAAACCACTTCAAAGTCCATTATTGTCATCGAGGACATCGATTGCTCCATAAACCTCACCGATCGGAAAAAGAAAAATCCGAGTTCTGGGTCGAGAAGCTACTTCGATTTGCCGGATATCCGATCCGGCGGTGGTGGTTACAGTTCAATTTCCGGCGACAAAAACGGTGCCGGGTCGATCACTCTTTCTGGGCTGCTGAATTTCACGGATGGGTTGTGGTCTTGCTGTGGCAGTGAGCGGATTTTCGTGTTCACAACGAACCACATTGAGAAGCTTGACCCTGCATTGCTTCGAAGTGGGAGAATGGATATGCACATTTTCATGAGTTACTGTTCTTTCTCGGCATTGAAGATACTCCTGAAGAATTACTTAAACTACAGCGAAGATGAATCCAATCGCACCGTGTTGGATGAAATCAAAGAGGTAATCGATAAGGCAAAGACGACGCCGGCGGATGTGAGCGAGCTTCTCATAAAGAACCGCCGCTGCAAAAACAGAGCATTAACAGAGCTGTTAGAGACATTGAAAACAAGAGCAGAGAAAAATGGTAGAGAATTGAGCAAAAAGGAGATGGGTTTAGAGGAAGAAGAAGAAGAAGAAGAAGAAGAAGAACAGGAGAAGAGAACTTTGGATAGTCCAAAAGAAGCGTCTGAATTTGAGGAGGATCGCAGCAAAGAAACAGAGGAAGGTGATGAAAAAGACGACGACAATACAAGTAGGGAGTAATAAAAATGGTAAAAATTCAGTCTTTTTAACATAATTTATCCTCATTATTGTTATAATAATGAAATCTTATATTACGTCATCATTTTGGTATGAAAATAATGCAATTTTGACTAATTTAATGGAAGTTTGTGATTTTAACACATGGATCCCAATGCAAAGGTGTGAGAAGTGGGGGGTCCCTATAATTGATACTCTTTTATAATGTTTTGCTTATATTCTTATGAATTGATGAAATAAAATAAACTTTGTTGCAAAATTAATCTAAATTATAATAAGGAATAGTTTAATTAAAAGGAAGTGGAAAGGAGGAGTGATGTAAAGATGGTGAATGGATAAGATAGAAGAGGGAGGGGTAATTTTGTCTTTTTATGATTTTGGGTTGAAAAGAAGAAAGTCAGATAATTATTTATTATTATTGTAAGAAATTCTTAGGTGTTGATTTTGACGTTTGAGTTATGGGAAAGGGAAAGATTCGATGGGTGGAGTCGAGTAGATCTTTGGTCTACGTGGTGATAACTGACACCTGACTCATCTCTGCCCTTTTCTGTCTTTTCCATCTTTTTTTTTTTAATTAATTAATTTATTTATTTCTCTAAATGCATGTGAATTTATATCTGCCTAAAGTCAAAACGTAACATCGTATAATCCCTATACTATAATCCCGTTGCAAGTTTAGGGTTTAGGTTTTAGATAATAGGGTTGGGCTTTATTGCAACCTAGAGAGGGTTATAATATCCCATTTATTTTCGGTTCATTCAGCCTGCTCGGAACAGGTTTTTCCAATCTTATAAGTAATGTTTTTCAAAGAAAGAAGATAGTCCAAACACTTACACTTTGTGTGGCAAACGACGATCGTTCGTACGAATGAATAGAACGCCTACTTCAAGTGCGTCAACGACCCACAGCCTTCTTTTTCATTCAGACATTAAATCAAACACTCTCTGGGCAGCCACTGAACTGTATGAGAGACCCACCATTAAGAGTCCCATTTCCTTTTTTTCCCCAACATCCAAAGCCAGCCATCCCTGGTTGAATTTATGCCCTATTGTTATGTCAACCCATTCTCTCGCTAACCCCACCTGCGGTTGACACAAACCCACCCCCTAAAATCACCATCAAAACTCTCCCTTTTATTAAGGCCCGCTTTATAACATTTTTACATGCTTTGTTTCTTATTTTTTTAATAAAAGAAGAAAAATAAATAGAATTGTGTTTTGTTTCTGGCAAATACGGGTAGGCCCAATCAGGCCCATCTCTCAATTTAGGGAACTTTGGATTGGGCTTGGGCTTGGGCTTGGGCTGTAGTTTCGATTTGTATTAAATAATTGTCTATTTATTAAATTTTATCAAGTTAAAACCGTTTCCACTCGTCGACTCGGCGCCAACTGCGATCTTTCATCCTCCCTCCCTCCGTCGGGACAAGATTCCAGAACCTTGAAGAAGCCGGAATTGAAGATCATCTCTATCCAAGTATGTCCTCAATTCCATTTCTGTTCCCAAATTCGACCCCAATGCCGTAGGACCAGAGAATTTCAATTCCCTTTATTGCAGTCAGATCTGGATCCATTATTCCGCCATGTCCTGTTTAGCCCTTGCTCTGCAACCTGCTAATGGACCTGATATCCTCCTCCAAACTCGCGAGTGGTTCCCTCCCCCGCGAGCGCTAGTTGCCCTATCCGCCTTCCGCCAGACACGTTTGGCCTTCGCTGCCACCAAGCACCACAGCCACAACTCCTCGACCGTCCTTGGTGATGATTCCTCGCTCGCCGATTCTATTGCCTCCCTTGGTGATCATCCTTTGGCCGCCTCTAATGGTCAGGTTATTGTTGGTGTGGAGAGCCGTTACCGAGTTGTCTATCGCCTTGTCAATGGCATCTATGTCCTTGGGATTACCACTGCTGATCAAGATAATTCTGTTAATGTTTTTGAGTGTATCCATATCGTAAACCAAGCCGTTAATGTCACTGTTACGGCCTGTCGTGGTGTTGATGTCACGCCGGAGAAGCTTAGCCGGAAATACGCCGAGATTTACATGGCGTTGGATATTGTTCTAAGAGGTGTCAGCAGTATTCGGCTTGCGGCAATGCTCGCTTCGATGCACGGCGATGGTATTGCGAAAATGGTTCATTCGGCTCTGGATACAGAGAGTAAGATTCGAGGGGCTGACCGTTGGAATACCATGGAGATTCACTCAATTGAACATGAAGCCAATGTGCAGGCCTTTTCAAATGCGCGATTTGAGTTACCCACGGAGACTCTCGAAGCTGGGGACGAAATAGCTTCATCCCTTGCTCCTGCCACTCAAACTGTGAATGAGCAACAGGATCAGCTGCAACAGAAGACTGAGGAACCCGCCATTGAGCAGGATCCATTTGCAGCAAGTGACATGATTAACAAGCCTGAAGAGCTCATAAGTGGGTTCAAGAGAAACAAGGACCCTTCTGCCACGGATTTGACTATGGTATTGGCGGGTCTTGAGGTGCCAACATTGCCACCTGCAGAAGCTACCCATTCAACACGTATTGGTGTGGAGGGATTCGAAGGAAACTATGGTGGTATAGAATTCAGTACTGATCAAGCTACAATGGAAGAAACTTTTGAGGGCTTCAGCGATGCTTGGGGTGGAGGATTGGATCCATCTGAGTTCGTGGGTCCTGAAAAGGTTAAAAAATCAGAAGGCCTCGGTGGATTGGAACTCTTGCAGACCGGACAAAGTGATGGAACCAAAGCGGCTGTTGGGGATGCTAGTGGTGCAGGAACTCCACTTGATAGCTTGGTTACCAAGACTGAAATGAAGGGTCCCGAAATTTATATCATAGAACAGATTAGTGCAGAGTTCAGAGAATCGCTGCTGGCAAGAGTAGGAATGATGGGAGTCGTATACTTGAAAACTTTGCCACCCAAAACATCGGATGACAAAGAGACAGAGTTTTCATTTCGTGTGGAGGACACAGCTCCAGTTAAGAGATTTGTGGTGCAGAGTTCTCGTGTTAGCAGCCTTGGAAATGGAATGTTTCACTTGAAAACAGCGCCTTCAAAGGAACCCATACCAATTATCAAGTACAGTTTACTACCAAGATTAACCCCATTGCCTTTGAGAGTTCGTCTCATACAACGTCATAGCGGGACTCTACTTTCCGTGATGGTTCAATACGTTGTGGACCCTGACTTGCCACTACCTCTGAAAGATGTAACTTTTACTCTAAAACTACCGGTTGATCCTTCATTGTTAAAGGTGTCTCCAAAAGCTGTATTGAATAGGTCCGAAAAGGAATTGAAATGGCATGTCACGGAGATTCCTTTGAAAGGTGCTCCTGGAAAGTTGAGAGCAAGGATGCCTGTGGATAGGAACGAGGAAGATGATGGAGAAGAACTTGAAGTGGTTGGTTATGTGAAATTTTCGGTTCAGAGTTATAGAACACTTTCTGGGATTTCCTTACGGCCGGCTACCGAGGGTAAGACGGATTTCTACGAGACATATCACAAGTTTGAGTCTGGTGTCTATACATGCAACTGATGAAGCCTTGAAGGTATGCTTTTCTTTCCTCGTTTTCTAAGTGAGGTATGCATTTTTTAGGATTGTTTGGTAGATTGAATGTCGTAGAAATCTTGTTCCTGGCCTCGGTACTTGCCTAGATTTGCCCCATCTTAGACATCCAACTATTTAGTCTCATGATTATGATATGAACCCAAGGAAAGATAACAATCAAGTGGATCAAGTGGATCAAGTGGAAGAAGGAAAAAAATGTCTAAACTCTCCATTTATCGAGGTTAAGCTGCTGTCTGTACTTTGCATGTCTAAACTTCTTCATTGCATAGGTTGGTAGATGGTTTTGCCATTTTTTTAAAAGGCAGTAGCCAAAGCTTAACGAGTTAAGTGCGAGTTCTATGTTCTTTTCCCCTGTTGAGTTACTAGTATAATATGGTTGAAATTAAAAGAGCTTTCGAGATTTACGAATTTAGTTTAATATGCTTAGATAACCATCTAAATATGACTTTCGATTTGGATCTATTAGACATAAGATCAAAGGTATTAGTTCCAAAGGTATTAGAGAACTAATGGGCATGAGTTGATTAGATTTGATGGGTAAAGGTGAACTTTTTATTATTGTTATTTCTTTATCCAAAAAGTCTCACTTATGTTTCTTGAAACTTGAAATTATGTGTTGGAAATGATTCTCCTTTCCATGAGACGCCGAAGCCATAATTGTATTGGCATCATAATATGAAAGAAATGATTTGCTCAAGAGTGAGGACCCTAAAATTCCTTTCTACGCTACAATACATTTTAATGTCAGAATTGACATTATGTATATAGGGAATTATTGGACGCAAGAAGAGGCTTGGATGGAGGGGACCTATCATGTTGTCTAGTTGACATCAACATCGGCGTGGATGAAATATGTTGGCATATATAATCATGAATCTTCCCCAACATACAAGTTTCCTGAGGCCACTTTTTGGACATACAATTAAAATATGAACAGCTTTGAACACTATTATAATGGGCTGGAGGAGCCTTACTATCTCTGCTAAATTGTGAAGTGCAAAGAAAAAGCTAAAGTGATTAAAAGCATTTTTAGAATCATTCTTTTAAATGATATATACATTACATAAATGAAGAACATTACCGAAATGGAACGACAAATAAAAGAGTAATAAATGCAGGAGGCATAAATTGTGTGTGGGTCGTTTTCAAAGGTGAAGTGCATTTACTAATAAAACCCAAACTTCTATGAGGAAAATATTGATTTTAAAAGAATATTTCACAGAATTCTAATAAATATTAATATAAATATGATTCTCGTGAATCTCATTCATCTCAAACCTTTTTTTTTTTTTTTTTTTTTTTGTTTTTTCAAAATAAACATAAAATAAAAATAAAGATAGCAAAGAGAACGCACCATCATCGCCCACGCTCCGCCACTGTACACTATCCTTCCCTTTGGACGTGAAGCGTATGATATTTTTCATTTTAATTTCAATTTCCCATACTGACCTTCTCGTGGTCCTGGAATGTCACAGCATCAATGGGGGGCAATGTAGTACGAAACGGGAATGTAACCGCTAGTCACGTGCTATCCACGTGACACGTACCTTAGGCAGTTAACGACGCCGTTACATCTACACTAGCGTAGTTCTTGCAGCTAAGCGCCCTAAGGATCCTCCAAGTCGCTTCGCCTGAGCTCCGATTATTGCAGTGATATTTACCTTTACTCTCGTTCGCCGGAAAGAGTGCCGACGAACTTCGGCGGACTTGTCTGCTCTTAATGTCGCTGAGGTCCATCTCCGCTGGAAACTTCACCATTCCGAACATTAGCAAGTACCACCGCGGCTTTGACGAAGCCTTTTTGTTCAGTGGATCAGGCTTCAATCCGGCCTTGATCGAACAATTACGATCGATTTCAGCCGTCGGTGAAAAAATCGAATTAGTTTGGCGATAGAGCTTGCGGTAATCGAGCGATCGGCTATTCCGCTTGAGATTGATCTTCGCAGTGTTCGATCGAGAAACAGAGCTCTGCAATCCAGACAATGACTCAGAGCGCTTTCGAAAGACAGTCTGTTTTCGACTCTCATCCTTCCAGAAACTCTTCTCGGCTGTACGATTAGTACTAGTAGTAAGCTGAGAATGATCATTGAGAGGAAGCAACCTGCCGCAGAAGATCAAATCCTCGGCCGGAGAAATCTCAGAGGTGATAAATCCAGCACTGAAAAATTCAAAGAGATCGAGAGGCTCGGAAGAGGACCTACGTGGATTCTTCCGGAAGCTCTCCGGAGTGTGGCCGTCGGATTTCTGTTTGTCGAGCGGAAGATCGGAGAAGGAGAGAGCTTCCTCCGCTTCGTTTTCGTCTCCGTCTTCGTCATAGTGGTGATCTTGTCTGTGCTGTGAGGTTAGAGGCTTGGATTCGCTCGTGTCGTCCATGAACATTCTGCGGAAGGAAGATAAAAAAAAAACAAAAAGGAAAAAGAGTGTGTTTGGAATGATGCCAAGTTTCGTGACGACGAAAATGATATATAGCCACACACATAACCGTGAAACAGAGATGATATCAATGCCGCCTTTATATTTTGGATTTTTCTTCCAAAATCAACCTTTTCTTAAAGGAAAAAAAATAATATTATTTTCAAGGAATAAAATTCAAATTTATAATCTTTTTAATAATCATATTTGAAACCTATGCTTCTTTAGATATTATTTAATTGTACAGAAATTAAATATTATTATTATTTGTCTATTTTCCAAAATTTAAGAAAAATACTAATAAAAAAAAGTCTAAAATTACAATATTTTTTAACTTATAAACACTTCAAAAAAAAATTGCTTTTTAAGGCAAATATATATATTTTAAAGAAGGAAAATGACTTGAATAAATAATAGGAAGAAATTCATTTTTATAAATGAGAGTGTAAAATAATAAAGCATTTAAAAATGGAAAAGGAAAAGGGAAAAGAGAGAATTGGAGGTTACCGAATATTGAAGTTTAGTTTTGTCCAAACTTGACATTTGAGCCAATAAAAGGTAAAGCCTTTGGTATCCATGGCTTCCTTCTAGAATTTTAAAATAAATAAAAATAAAAATAAATAAATAGAAAGTTTATTCATAAATACATTTTGAAGAATTTTGAGTGCATCTTATTCATTTGACCTTTTCCCAACATTTAATTAAACTTGTTAGCATCTTACTAAATATTGAAAATAATAAATGTAGTTTTAGAATATTTTATGATGTCTGAAGTAGATAAAATGGTGGAGAAAAAGTCATAGATGGGACATGGAAGACCAAACCCTAGATTAGTTAACCTTTTGATTAATTGTCTTCTATATATATATTGGTGATGGGTATAAAACACACATTGAGTTGTAAAGTCTTGTGCTATGAATGTATAAGCTGGTAAAGAGTGCATGTATTGAGCTACCAAGGAATTGGTTCTAGTTACTCTTTCGATGGTATGTGATTGTAATGACATGGGAACCACTGAATGGGGGCGCAAGAGAGAAAAAGCATATTAGATAGTGATTGTGAGACACCAATTCTTGACTGGGATGGGACACCAAAGGCTTATGCTCTTCTATTCCTTTGATAGTTAGAGAGGGAGGGTAGAGTTTTTTTTTTTTTTTTTCTCGATTTTTTCGTGTTATCAAAGAGTTGAATAAAGAAAATAGATGGGGAGTGTCTAATTGAATTGATTGGGTCGTTGGAACAAGATTCAAGTCTACCAATATGTTAGGATGCCTCAACTGCATACATCACTTCATTTCCACTTGACACCTATCAGGATGGTAAATGGCTCATCTCACGGTGACTTTCGGTTGAATTCTCAAAACTCTCTCTCTCTTGAGTTCGCTATCAAAAGCTCAAAGAAGGTTGGAATGGGAGACCATTTAGCACATAAGCTGAGAAGTTCTTAGTGAATCGTCCCTACGCTTGGCCCACGTTTATAATTTTAGTTGTTCAAACTAGTTTAGTCAATTGAGAATAAGTTTTGGAAAAAAAAATTCTAGAGATAAGTTAATATATCTATATTTGTTAATTTAAAAGTCAAAATTTTAAATTTCTTTCAATACTTTGTTCAATATTTTGTTGGGTTTATAATGAAAATGTAGACTTTGAGGATTGCAATAAATACATGATAAGAATAATATAATCATAAAACTGTTAATTATAATTTAAAAAGAAAAAAGAAAAACTGTTGTCAGAGCAATAGCCAATAATGTTCGGCCACGTGTGTGAAAGTGTCAGAACTCAGAAAATAAGAGAAATTGGTCAAACTAAAAGATGTTGACTGCTGAGATTGGTCAAAGCATTGATTATAAGATCACATTACATTATATTTCTGATACTAAATAAATCAAACACTCCAATCAACCTTCCTTTCCTTCTACTTTACATTTCTCACCTAATAATCTCTCTCTCTCTCTCTTTTTTTTTTTTTTTTTTTTTTTTTTTTTTTTTTTTTTTTTTTTTTTTTTTTT
>NW_019268548.1:1927045-1948977 GCF_002738365.1 Cucurbita moschata | reverse complement strand
TTTTTTTTTTTTTTTTTTTTTTTTTTTCTCTTTTTTCAATAATTTAATTCCTAAAATATTTTATTCTATAATTATCAATTTTTTCTTTTTTGTAGAAACATTAAGCTAATCATATACTGCAATTTAATTAGTCAAAACATATTAATTACGTTCTTAAATTCTCTCAATTCCCTTTCACTCAACTCCCATTCTGTCTACATGGCCCAACTACACTTTTGGGCCCTAATACAGTAATTTGGGCCTAAGCTAAGACAGCCCAAACCAACAAAAAATTTGGGCCTATATATAATTTTTCTTAAAAGTGTGGATTTTTCATTTGTTTTAATTCTAGACATAATTTTGTTATGATTATAGTCATTAATTAACTAACTAAATGATATTAATTTGCTAAAACATTTAATTAATTCATTTTTACTAATAAAAGTTTATTAAACGAATAAAATTGAATTAATTAAACAGTATTCTTAAATATATTTAACTTTAGGTTAGGACACAAAAAAATAATTTTTGAATAATTATAACTAATTATTTATAGATTGTCTGCCACAAACTTGAGAGTTTATCTTTGAAGAGGGAAGGAGGGGGCAAGGGTATGGTGGTGGGTAGGAGTCGCTTTTAAATATTGTAAGTGAATCTACAAAAGCCAACGACCTCCATTCCATTAAGAAACTACCCACCCAACGCAACTGCTAAACCAACGGCCAATAACACGCCACATCACCGCTTGCATGTACTTGATCCATAAACTGATATTCAATAGTCAATTCAAGCGATTTGGTAGATAGATTTGCCAGTTTGAGAGACAGAGACAGAGCACTAGGGATTGATACATAAGAGATGAAACAGAAGCAATTATGAACACAAAAATTCTCAATTATTTCATCCATCCGTTTAATATTACAGCAAAGTATATATGAATTTGAAGTCTTGAACCATCTTGTTGGTTGGTTGGTTGGTCGGTCGGTCCAAGAACACTAACAGAAGCGAGAGCTCTAACTAATGACTACATCTGCTGTATTGAATAAATTATACGAACAAAAGAATACTTCATATTTAGCTGTAGATCCAAATGGGAGACAGAAAAGGAGAGAATATCATCATAACCTCTGGCCATGCTGAGAAGAGTGTCCCATCTTAGAGGGAGGTTGACAAAGGGACTCAATAATTCATTCATTCATTCATTCATTCAACCAGATTTACTTTTTATTAAATATTCCGCAATATGCCTCTGGAGGTCACATGGGTGAGGAGTAATCACCACACATCCCGCAGATACCTTCCGCCCATTTGCAGATTCTTCACCATGCTTTCAGCTTTTGAGCTGTCAAGAGATCCCTGAAATTTGATATCCACCAGCTGTTCTTAGGAGAATACACCAACAATGATATTACATATGCACAAACGACAAATTTGAAACCGTTGGATGGCTCAGCTATATTCACCAAAACTCAGTAATGAAGCTCTAAAGGGTAACGATAAAAGGAATTAGAAAAATACCTGCTCTTGCACGATAGTATGGAGAGTTCGGTGGACATCCCTGGCCATGCCCTTTGCATCACCACATACATATAAATAAGCACCTTGTGATATCAAATTCCAGATGTCTGAAGCCTGCATGTTTAAACGGAGATAAAGGGCTTTAATATCTTCTTCCATGAACACATAATCATATAGGCTACACCCTTGTTAACATTATCTTTTCACCTTCTCTGCCATTTTATGCTGCACATATTCCTTTGTTGGCCCTTCACGTGAGAAGGCAATAACCAACTCGGAGAGAGCACCAGTCTCAAGATAGTTGTTTAACTCATCCTCGTATATATAATCCTTCAAAAGTAGACAAAATGCATTAGTTTGAAAATCTATAAATAAACAAACAACAATGTATTTCTTCAACAGCCAGAATACAAGCTTTTAATCTAGGAACTTGGCATACCATTCCACGGTTTCTGCATCCAAAGAACAATATGGAAGACCCCAATTGTACTCCAGATTCTTTCAAAGCTAATCTTTCCTGAAGAGAGAATGTTTGAAGTTCTTTATTTTATAGAAGCGCATAAGTCAGGTAAAAGTAAGTCAAGGGTCTCAGAGGCAAGTTCGCAAGTAGAAACCTGTAAGAAACCTCTGAAAGGAGCCAATCCAGTTCCAGGACCAACCATGATAATAGGCACTTTACTATCTGCAGGAAGCTTGAAGTTTGATTGCCTCACGAAAATTGGAGCCCAACTGCATTCATCGCTTTTCGCCATGGGCACAGAATTCTAACAAATGCAGAAAAATTGTTAAATTCTCAAATATGGTCATAAATCACCCTATATTTGCTTCCATAAAAATCACCCTACACATGTTTCTAAGTGAAAACCTTCACAACTTATTTCTAAGTGAAAACCTTCAACTTATTAGTACATTAAGCCGAAGAATAGCCAAGCTATTGTAGGAAAAGATAGCACAATCCATAACGTCTCAAATTTAACATAAATCCTCTACAAAATAGGCATCTAAAGATGCTAAGAAACTTCAATTATTCAGGAATCAGAACTAATGCTATTCATCTAATATTGGGTAACACTAAAAAATTATAGCTTCTCGGAATTATATCAGTCATCTTTGCACATGAAGATGAAAGCAAGACACAACAAAGCATACCTTCATCCAAGTTGAGCAAACTCCTTTATGAACGCGTCCTGTTGGCATTTTGTCATAGACTAAAGCACATGTAACGTGAATTCTGGATGGAGCCATCCTGTTAAATGCACAAAATGCATAAATCAGTGACTCGGCATAAAGAGAATATTTACGAGATATTGAGAGAGAGATGAAAAAAGAGATATGTGGGTGATAGGCAGATGCAATGGGCAGTAGTATGCCTAGTCAATGACAATGTACGAGAAGTGATACTCTTCCCCAAATCCAAACATCAAATTTCTCTGTATGTTAACAAATCTTATTCCGATTAACTCCCCCAAAAATCCCAACTTATATTCCCTTTCTTGCGACTTATCTTTAAAACACACAGTGTTTTGCCTAAAATTAGAAAATTTTCTAATTCAATTTCCTAGACCAACTGGAGGCAAGTAAGAATTTCTATTCCATGCACAATGCAAACCTTATTTATGTAATGAAAATCAACATGAAACTTCAAAAGCCTTCATTCTAATCACACAAAATTATCTTGGGTGCCATAACCAAACCAGTTGAAAGAAATCAAAAGATAATAAAATTTGCTGAAGGAGAAGGTAAGGAAGTTATACAATGGAGATGATGATATGGAGTAGAATCGAGGCTGCAAGCGTGGTGCAACAGCTGCAAAGAAGACACCAAGTGGTGGCTTGGCAGAAGGAAATTCAATCATGACCTCAAGCAGGCTTTTCTGACAACCAACTATAGACAGGGAATACTCATCCTACACAATTTTAACCAAATATATAAGTCAGTGAGACTAGAGAAGTAGAAAGGTTCCAATTTATTAGGCTGTTAAAATCAGTACCTTGCCAGCAGGTGATGCAAGATATCTTAATCGGTCAGCCTCTACAGGATTTGAAGCATGCGCTGCTAACGCAAGCAACGCTGACTGAAAAAGTATATAGCAAGTTTAGATTAATCACCTCAATTGACAGAAAGATTCCCCAACGAACCAGAAGCATGAAGCAACAACTCTGGAAAAAAAAAAAAAAAAAATACCTTCTTGGGTGAATTCAAAAGATCTGCATATCGAGCCAATGCTGTTCTGAGAGTGCACGATGGAAAAGGAGGTGGTAAAGAGTTTCCAACTAGTGGGGTACCATCCTCGTTATCAGTATGCATTGAGAAATACGTTTCAGGAGACAAACCCAATAAGTTCAATGCCTCATCCACAGTCTCAGTTAAATTTTCGCAGTAAACACCAACATGATCCCCGGTTTCATATCTGAGAAAGAGAACAGATGTTAAAAGGCAGTCAAATGCTACTAAACTATAGTACAGATTTATAGAAAAATCCTATCAATTAACTATACTCTAGCTTCCACTTCTCCTGACTAAGTTTATATTTCGTTCTATGCAGCCTACCCCATATGAGTTGGGTAAATAAGAAAAGCAATAAAAAACAGTATCTCTGAAGTCCCTCACAAACATCAATTGGGGATATACTTACTTGAGTGCAGACCCAGAAATATCGAACTCTAGATGAGTACAAGAGCGATCGGATGCAGGCATATGGAGCTCCTTCCTCACAACCACGTTAGATCTTCAAGCAATAAAACAATTAGTTAGATTCTTTCTACTTCTTTTCCTTGTTTTTAAATTTCCAGAGGGGGCAAGGTGGTGCAAATTAAAACTCAATACATCAAATTCTCACAACCTTAATGGATGTTGAGCATCATGGACAGCGTGGCCATTTGCATTCATCCAGTTCTTGTTTTCATCAGCTACACCTGCTGGATCATGGAATACAACTCGATATTCTGATATGGCAGCTGTGTAAGGTGTGGTCACTGCTGTTGCATCATCCTCATCCCGAAGTAACTGATCCAACTCAGGCCACAACAATTCTCGCCTGAGAAAAGTAGTAAATAAAGAAAGAATGAGAGGACAATTTTCTTTAACAAACTTCAGTAAACAGGTCACTGTCTCTGTACCAAGCAGCCAAGTCGTCCTCTATGCACTGATCGTCATCTCCAAGACCAACTTTCACAAGGCGCTTGCCTCCTGCAAACAAAATAACGAAATTGATTGGAAAACGTAATAAACTTAAACTATCTTCACAAAAACATTAATCCAAGCATAAGCTTAAACATGCTCTCGAGATTTCTCCTAAGAAACGAACGTCAGGAAGAAGGCAAGAGCATACCCTGAGTCTCAAGCAGCTCATCTACCACTTTTGCAATCTGTTGGTCACCAAAAAAAAAGTTGAAACTAGTTCACATCTTTGAATCGGGATCAGACACAATGCAGTAATCAATAATCAACAATGGACGCCTAGGAATTTGTAAAGGAATCCTTCAAACCTTATTAAAATGCTCATATTGTCGGTTGCCAAGGCCAAAGACTGCATAATTGAGGTTTTGCAGCCACTCCCCTCTCTCTTTCCCCTGTAATCATGCATATTGAATTCAGAAAAATAAGAGTGATCCGCACAAAACCAAATGTGCCGAAAGAAATTTTACCTCCGTGAACCATTTATAGAATCTTGCGGCATTATCAGTGGGCTCTCCATCGCCATACCTGCATTCCTCAACAATTAACCACTGGAAGAAACTAGAAAACAGGCTTAAATCCTGAACTGACGATGAAGAATCCAAATAAAAACAGGAAACCTTGAGCGTATACTAAAACTCACGTTGCTAAGAAGAAGACGGCAACAGACTCGTTCTTCAATTTCTGTTCGTACTCATCGTCATCAGCCCCATAGTCATCCTGTGAAATAAGGTTCACTTCAAAATGTCAGACCATAGTTCGTCAAGAATAGCCAGAGTGTACCAAAAGGTCATCCCCAACAACATCACAGACACAAAATATAAATAAATAATAAAAGAAGAAGAAGAAGAAGCTTACCAAATCAACAACTCTAAACGCGGCCTTATCGTACCGTGCTTTCGCCTCGTCAGATAGAGCCTGAGAACCATCGCGGTCACCCGTAAGCAACAGCCAAAAATTATTAACAAACAACCGAGTTAACAGAAATTCTCAACGCCTTCGAGTGTTTTCGAATGCAAACCTTCGCAAAGCCTTCGGCAGTGCCTGTCTGTGTACCGAAGAATATTGTAACCTTCTTCTTGCCGTCTTCAACTTCGGGCTCCACCCCCTTCGTAATCAACGGCTTAGGAAGCTCCACGGTCTTAACTTTCCGATTTCCGGATCTTCGCCACACGAGAACAACGAAGCAGCCAATCATGACGGCGATCGATGTGGTTAAGATCGCAACCAGCTCGCGGTTCTCGAACATAACCGAGGCACCCTCGGCAGTCGATTGGAATGAAGAATTAGACGGGTCCATCCGGCCCTTAATTATCGCCGACATGAACTCGAATGGAGAAGCCTTCATAGAACTGGATTCCGATTGCATGGTCGAATCCGAAACAAATCAGCTAAACACCTGACTGGAATCCGGTGGCGCAGAGAGGATACGGCCGAGTAGCCAAAGAAAAATAAAACCACCGGAATCCGGTTATTAATTTAAGAAGCTATATGAACTGGAAATGTGAATAGCAGTAGTAAGAAATATGCGGGAACTCCGCTGCACAACGGCGGAGGAGAAAGGCGGTGGCGTTAGTGGTTGCTGTGCGGTTGCGTTGAGAGAGCGAGGGAAATAGGGGAGGGATGTGTTTATATCGGGTGGGCAAAGAAGCGCGTGAACGAACCAACGCCTACCAAACCCGACCAGTCAAACCCACCGAACAACATAGTTGTAAGTTTTAACCATGGTTAACTCCCCCACATTCTGATTTCCCCTTCTCATTCCAATTTTGTTATAAATTATATATATAATTAAACAATTGCTCAACTTTCCACGTTTTCTGAAACTGAAATTTTATTATTATATATATTTTTAAAATGAAAATAATATATTGAAATATACAAACAAATCAAATCAAAAAACATATTATTAAGCAAAAATATGTTTTTAATTCAACCTAATTTAACGTAAAATTGTGCTCATCTTAATAAACATGATTAAAAGTCTATTAGAATTTATTGATTTCAATTGTGTTTTAATAAATATTACACAAAAATAAACGATATCAATTTATACTATTAATGATCTAATAAATATATTCCTATTAACTCTTAGTCACTCTAGATAATAAAACAGTTTTAATCTCATTGCATCCACATCGAAATGAACTATAGATGTTTTTTCGTTGAACTACGAGTATGAATAGCCGCTCCCGAACTGTTCTTAAGTCTAAGGTACACTGAATTATTGTAATGCCTATATTGCATTGAGAGACAAACAAATAGTAAGACCTGTGGAGATGTGATAAAATAGGAATAATAATTCACCATAAAACATTATTAACAAAAATAATGTGCACCGTCCGATCTCCACCGATACCTATAAATCTTGCGTCGTTTCCTTTCAATATAAAGTCATCGTGTTTCACGATGTTATTATTTTCTTTGAATTAAAAATAAAAATCTGCGGTCCTCTCGTTTCCATCATTTTCTCGTTGGATCACAGCCTCACACCGCAGTTTTTTTTTTTTTTTTTTTTTTTTTTTTTTTTTTTTTTTTTTTTTTTTTTTTTTTTTTTTTTTTTTTTTTTTTTTTTTTTTTTTTTTTTTTCCTATAATAATTAAATCATATAATTTTAAATTCACAACAATTTTTATTTATAGAATATCAATGGATATTCAAGGAAAATCATGAGTATCACAAAAACTTATGAAAATAATGTGATTTATTTATTTGTGAACGAACGGCTATTTAAAGCAAAAATATCCATGATTAAAACTCAAATAAATGCATTAATGCAATAATAGGTATAAACATTAATGGAAATTATGAAAAAATTTGGCCCAGAAATATATAATTAATAATTCAATTTAACCGAGTAATGTGTGTCAATAAATGTACATAAATGTAATTAGTTCATTAATTAATAGAAATGTCATAGATATAAAATTAGATAAGAACAAACATATAATTTATATAATACTAAGAAAAAGTTGGGGCAATAGTGAAAGATAAAAAATTTAATTTGAATTTTTATTTTATATATATTCATTGAACATAGTCCAGTGGATGTATTACTAAGTCAAGCTTATCAAATCATTCAAAATTTCCTAAATAATCAAATTCATACCATTATTTAATTCGCTGAATCTGAAATCAGAAAAATAAAATAAAGTTGGCCAAATATATTTTATTAGTCGGTAAATATGCAATTTCTTAGCTTAGTTTTCAAAATGGTAAAAATAATATATTATTTTTACTTGTGGTAGAGAGCGGCTAGCGTCAAAGCGCGAGACGGGAGGATTTGGGCTGCGACTTGGCGGGGAGTTGGTGGGGGAAAGTGGGTTGGTAAGAGGCAACGCAAGGAGAAATTGGTCAATTCACAGCTTTTCAAAAAAGAGGGGAAAAAAGTGGTCAATTTGAAATGGTCTGAAAACCCATTCTTCAACCACAAACCCATATCATTTCTTTATTTTGTAACTTCTACCTACTCCTCCCCCTCTCGGTTAGCTAACCTAATACCTTATGGCCACGAGCTAGCGACCGTTATACACCATGTATATCTGTGTTTATTGTAGTGCAAACTATGACACGTCAAGTTTTAGTTAGATTTAAATTTTTAATTTTATCTCTAACGTATCTGAATCGTCTGATCTAAAATATAAATGTTTGGTTAGTTGAGTGAAAAATATATAAAATTGGAATTTTTATTTATTTTTTTAATGTTTTTTTAGATGTGATTATGGGTGAGGCACGTGTAGGGCGGTTGACGTCCACAAATATGTAAAGAAACGTTGCATGCCTTAAAGCCAGATTCCAAACCAATCCCATCTACTTTCATTAAATTTGGGGGAAATTTCTTCCAAATAATGAATGTTAACTGTTTTCTACAACATTTATAAATAACTAAATTTAGTTTATTTATTTATTTATTTATTATTATATATATTTTTTTAAAGTTGGATTCCGATCACGATCACGTCAAGTTTATTTCAGACCACAGAGAGAAAGTAATGTCATAAGATCGTAGGTGCTGATGTGTCAATCGTTTATTATTATATTTATTGACTCTAATTGTTTAAAGGGCTCTTCGGCCACATCAATCACGAACATAAACCACTCGGGTTAAGCCCATTGGTCGTTAAATTTCACAGGGCCCAATATACAAGAGGCTCATATAATATATACTTTTTTTTAATATATGTAGTTGTTTAATTGGGTGACATAAATAGAAATATATAATTAGCATTATTTAAGGGAATTATTACTATATCTCTTTTCAACTACCTTTTTCCTTTTATTATTATTATAGTTTAATCTCCGGTTGGTGCAGCCGCCTCTAATATATCTAACCGAACATAATATATAGTAAACATTAGGTAACTTTAATATACAAAGCATAAATAAAAATATTTTGTAAGCTCAAGCCTGTTGACGAGTAAATAATTAAATAAAATAAAATGTGGAAAATGTCACACCCAATGACAGAGAAACCGACAAGGTTGTGATGTATTTTAAGGTAATTTAATCTTTGGGGTATTTTATTAATTATTTTATAATGAAAGTGGAATAAGATTTCAAGTGGAAGGCTACAATAGAAGAATCCAAATAACGATGGTCATTACAATTATTTTAGAGTTAACTAAGTTCAGAGATTATGAAACATGGAATTTTTAAAATGAAATGAAATCCAAAATATAAGAAAAAAAAAGATATTTTCTTTAATTTAATGTAACAAAAATATGTATGAAAATTTAAATATTTGATTTATAAAAGAGATTACCTTATAATCTTAATTAATTTATATAGTTAAACAAGTAGTAATAAGAAATCGAACATGACGAAAGATTCGATTAGATATTTTAACCTAAAGTTTAAGTAGGAATTAATCAACTCCCTAATCCCAAATATCACCGTCACATCACAAAGCCCATATATATAATAATCCCTTTATATATATATATATATATATATATATATATATATATATATATATATATATATATAGATGCACATGAATGTAAATTTCGTATTAGGGAATTATGAAGGAGGAGACAAACGGCGGATTTGTTCTGCCATTGGATAGTTTTCCGACGAGAAACTCATCTATGGGTCGTTCCTCTCGTTCGTACTACTACAGAAGGACTTCTGAAGGGGTTCCGTTTCAGTGGGAGATGCTACCGGGGACCCCCAAGAATACTCCGCCGCTCGTGGAGCCGGTTCCAGTGCGCATCCGCCCGCCGCCGGTTGTGGTCAGCCTTAGCCTCTTGAAGCCGGCCACGGTTCAGAATAAACAGCCGCAGTTTCTGTTATTTCGGCCGTGGAGGAAGCAGTCCAAGTCCAACAACAATTCTCGTCCGTTGGATGACCATCGTTCGAAATTTGGATCTCCATGCAAAGCAAAATCTCCTACGCCGGCGGCGGAATCTCCCGGGCACTGGCGGTTTGGATGCAGTCCATGGAGGATCAACCCTATTAAAATAGGTACTGGAAGGCGAGTTTAATTTCGTGTATTATCGATATCTTTTTTTTGGTAGATTTTGTAAATAAATAAATAAATAAATATTTTCCTTATGAAACTTGTAAGGTGGATAATGTTAAATAAATTAATGGGAAGCTTATTATTATATTTCCTTATATAACTTCAATTAAGGCGTACCATTTATGGAGACCATGAAATGGGGAAGATAGTTAAGAAAATTAGAGGGTCATGAACTTATGTCTTTTTTAATTTTCGGATATAAATTTATGAGATAGAAAAATAAAGAAAACAAATTATTACAAATAATAATAATAATAAAAAGAAATAATAAATTGTAAAATTCAAATTAGGAGGGCATATGAAAGGGAGATATTTCAGGGGATTCAAAAAGTGAAATACAAATTTCCTTAACGATCTTAACAGATATCCAAATGAGTTTAATTCACTTCCCATTTAAACCCCAAACTCCCTCATTTATTTAGCCTCTTATTTTGGGTTCGAAATTCACACAAAGCCATGGGAAACGAACACCGTCTTCATCTCTCTGAAAACCCCTTTTCATTACTCCAAGCAAATGAATTATTCGTCCACAAAATCCTCTCGCGAAACTCCTCAGTCGGCCGCTCTGCCCGTCTCCCTGCCTGTCGCCTGCCCGGTCAAATCCCCTTCATTTGGGAAGCACAGCCCGGCCTGCCCAAGGACAAACCCTCTGAAAATCTCCAGCCACCGCCGTCGCCAAACTCCGTCCAAGGCGCCTCGAAAACTCCTCACCAAGTCCCCGAGCAGCAGGAGGCAGCTAAGATTTGGTTTTGGATGAAGCCGAGGAAGAAACTGAGGAATGTGGTTAAGAAAAACGGTGCGTTTGGATCCTCCTCCTCATCGAGACGACATGTCAATCAAGAGAGTGAGTTTTATAGAAAATCAAACGACGAGTCGTCATCGTCTTTGAGTTGTATTTCTCATTCTCTGTCTTCCAGTTCTTCGTCGTCCAATGGCTATGCCCGACGTCGGTCTAAACTCAGTAGCCTGGCCAAAGGGTTCTTACGGTGGGCCTTCTGATTGAGTTTTTTTTTTTTTTTTTTTTTTTTTCTTTTTTTGGTAATTTTCTCGTTATCAATTTCCATTTCGCACGCTTCAAAATAATGTAATTTGTGTATGCTTAATTTATATTTTTTGTTTCAATTGGCCAAAGCGTTTGCAATTTTTCGTATTTTTGTATATATTCTTTCGATTAATAATACTTAATATTAATGGCCTTTAATTATTAAATTAAAATTCGTTAATTTATTTTTACCGTAAATGTTTCTAATTCGATTCGAAATAATAAAATTTGGGTCGGTGAAACATAATTCTGTCCCCCTCTCGTGATTATTTATTTATTTGGTTTATCTCTTCCCACTTTGATTTGAAGAAAATCCTTAATTGAGAGGAAATTAGCCTTTAAAGGAGCTCCGAAATTATTATCGACATTATATGCCTTTAAAAAATCATTACCTTTTTACTATTTTTAAAAAGGTTCTTTTTTATTTTAATCTTGATATATAAAAGGTTAATTTTATAAAGGAAAATTGTAAATAATAAATTTTAATAATAGAAGTTTCGGAGCGTGACCATCCAACGAAATTATTAGGAAGCACCTTCTTATGAGTTATATCATTAACCCTAATTAATTTAAATTTAATTATGACCATAATTCATGAGATTTGCATTAAAAGCTTAATTGATTAATACTTATCAGCCGTAGATATTGTTTCCCCCTTTGTAAATATTACATTATATATTATGTGAAAATTTCGATATTGAACGGTGTAGTTTATTAAAAATAGGCATAAGGGTAATAAAGTAAAAGTGCTTTGTAATTTTATATCTGATAATTAAATAAAAGAAGGGTCTAAAAATGGCGGGAGGGACGCTGAACTGGTATTTCTAGGTTTTACGGAAACATAATTTCATTTCGAAGACTGCTCTTCAATCTGTTTGCGATCAGTCACTTGATGCTCTTATAGGCTTTGAGTATTCTTCACTTGTAGAGTTACAGTGGAAGAACGATGTACGGGAGCCAATTTGATGGCAACGCTGCCTTCTCTGGTGGTGGATTTATGCCATCTCAGACCACCATGGCCCCTGATCATTCATTATCTCCGGCGAAGGTACGTTCTTTATCCATATGTAATATTAACTCTCTTTCGAATGCCTTTTATTCCCGTGTGGATTACTAGTCTCCGCTGTTTGGATTTATCACATGCGTTTTAACGTATTTTCCAACTGAAATCGACTGCAGTTTGAAATGATTCGTACTCTGAGCGCTAATTAGTTGAGTTCATAATTTATTTTTTGATTTGACGTTTGGTTCGTACAATTGAAATAAAGTTGGTATATGTGTTTTTGCCCCTATGTTTTCGGCGGATGGTAGATTCTTCTCCTCACAATTATTGGGAAAGTTAAGTTGAATTTGTTTGCTTCGTCTATTGGAATCGGATTCACATGTTTTTATCTTTTGTATCTCCTTCAATTTTATGATCGCCGAAACGAATTCTTATATTTTGTGTCTTATTTGCAGAATCGAGATGTCCAAGCATTGCTTCCGTTAACAGTGAAGCAGATAAACGACGCGTTTCTGTCTAGTGATGATAAATCAAATTTTGTTGTTGATGGTGTTGATGTTAATAATGTTAGTTATTGGACTTGTATGTTCTGTTTATTTTTATTTATAGAGTTGCTTGTTGAGCTGCATTATGTTCAGGTTAAGCTTGTAGGGATGGTGCGCAATAGAGCAGGAAGAATTACTGATGTGACTTTTGCACTGGATGATGGCACTGGACAGATTGACTGTAGCAAATGGTTTGTTTTCCCCCACCAGCACATACTCCCACACCTATACAAGATGGAAAAGAAGTTAGATGCTTATCTCGTTGATATTGATTTTGTTTTTTGTGCCTATAGGGTCAATGAAGCTGCAGATTCAAATGAAGTTGAGGGAATATTGTAATGTTCTTTCTATCCTGTCTTAATAGCATTTAAAATATTCCCTCGAAACTGTAATACTTCTTGTGCGGTTATCATTTAAAATTTTCATGATTGGTTTTTCAGCCTTGCCTAGAATCTCGTCAGTTCGGATGGAACTTTGGAACTCAACATGTTGTAGACATGGAGTTTGATGGGAGTTCTTGGTTCTTAAGTTTTTTATATGGCTGTACTTTTTCAAGGAATTCTCTAATTAATTGTTATTAAAATGAGATCTATCGAGTCCTAAGGAAAATTTGCAAAATGACTGTTTTGAATTAAGCAATTTGGACCCTCCACACACAAATATCAGGAGGATTCAAGTAAGCTTAATTAAATCTGGTTAAACATGATTTAATCTAGTGAAACTGCACTACACCTCACTTTGTGGCCTGGATAGATCTTTATGAGTATTGCCTGTGGGGTTAGGACTAAACCAGCAGTCTTATTTGTATGCATGTGCAGTTCCTTGTTCTGTCTTATAGTACGGGGGTTTTATATATTGTTTTCAATCCATGGGATGATTAAGTTTGAACAGTCTAATCTTCCTTTTCCTGCAAAATGTAGACTGCTTTTTCCAGCTAAATGAACTATATAACTGTAGCCGATGCTACTATAGGGCATACAAATGCTTCATATTTATCTCAATCCTATTGAGCTAACAAGTATTGATGGAAAATGAATCGTGCTTGGAACCAAAAAGGTGGCTGATTGGTTTTTGTAGGGGGGGGAGGAAGGAAGACATGGAGTTGTGGATTTCTGCGGCCTGTTGTCGCTTAGGAGGAGAGATCCCAGCTCTCTCGAATAGATGGATACTTGTTATTGTCTTTCTAGTTTCTACTCTGATTTTTTGCGTTTGTTTGCTGAATCCCACTTCGTTGCAAGTTTTTCAATATAAAAGTGTGGTTCTTCATATTTTCTAGTTTATGTGCTGTTAGTTGAGGTTTGCATGAGGTTACTATAGTTAAAAACCTAAGAGATCTCCATGAAGTTACAATTGTCAATCATTTAAATGTTTCTTGTGGCTCTTCTGGATTATTTTTCCTGTTTAACCTGAAATTAAATCTTGAGTGTTAAGGATCGTTTGGGGGACGACTCTGCTTATTTGGACTAAGTGATGCATCAAGCCATCTCTGAAATTTATCTCCTTTTGTCTCATGTCATTTAAAATTTCTCGTGCTTCAGGGATGGCATGTACGTCCGGGTCCATGGCCACTTAAAAAGCTTCCAGGGTAAAAGAACGTTAAATGTCTTTTCTATCAGGTACTGTATAGTTTCCCCTCGGTTCTTTTTAGGGATTTCTTGGCTTGGTTATTTCTGAGGGATTTGTGTTGTGAGTCATAAACTGCGTTAACGCACTTTTTGAACTACACTGAATATTAGTATATTTATACTTTTAGCAATTGAATTGAGATGAGGCATTTCATGAGCACTGTTTTTCCACCAAATTAAATTATTGCGGTGCTTGTTCTCTGTAACTTATGTACATGATTTTTGCTGCGTGGGGATTTTGATATAAGATATTTGGCTTCCAGGCCTGTGACGGACTATAATGAGATCACAAGTCACTTCATCGAATCCATATATGTTCATTTTTACAACACCAGATTACGGGTATCAATCAAGCCGTTTCAAATTTTCAGTTGATGTCTTGATTAGCTCAAAAGTAATATCTCGTCTTACATGCTTCTCCATTTGGGTTATTGTTTATGTTGTGCTGATAGAAGCAACAAAGTAGTAGCATGACTCCTCAGCCACAGATGGCAAATTTATCTAATACGCCTGTGAGAGGATATCAAACTCCCATTTCAAATCAAGTAAGATCCTGGTTCAGTTCACATAATATGGGCTGCGGTTTGTTTATTCATCCTTCTAATTATCTTTTTTCAGTACACTGGTCAAGCAGGTGGAGATGGTTGGAAGAACCTTGAGCAAATGGTCTTAGATTTCTTGCAACTTCCTTCATGCGAGTGAGTGCCTTTTAACAATGATTCAAAGTCTTGAATGCTCCTTCACTATTTTTTTTTCCCCGTTCATTGATTTCTTAGATTTAATTTATTTAGAATGTATATATATATATATATTTATATTTCTTGTGTTCAGTACTGAGAGGGGCGCACACCGTGATGTGATTGCTCAACATCTCAATGTTCCACTAGAGAAGCTCATGTATTACTCTCTATCTCTCACCTCTACTTGACAGAAGAGCACTGATCTTGCAAGTAGGGTTATAACTTGATATACCATTTGGCTTTATTGTTTTGCAGGCCGGCGATGAAAAATCTAGAAGAGGAAGGCTTAATCTACTCAACAACTGATGATTACCACTTCAAATCAACCGCCAACGGATGACGTCTCTATCATGGCGTTACTAATGAATTAAAGGCAAGTTTTATTTCCTGCCGTAAGAAACATTATTATCTCGAGTTTCATTAACTTTTTATACTTATTTTGACCGTGACAAATATTGTTCTCTCAAGTTCCCATTTATCTTCCCTTTCTCTCTCTGCAATTTAACCTCAACTTCACATGATTAACACTGAGAAAAGGCAACCAGAAACACAAATTCAAACACTCCCCGCCGAACTCTCTGCCAATCCCCTTTTTTCTGTTCACTCTTCAGGGTGTAAATGTGTCGGGTCTGGTTATATTTTATGCAAATCCAACCTAGCTCGACTCGTGGATTTTTCCCAAGAGTAAACTGACCCGACTCAATTCGGGTCGGACCAGTTTCGTGTAAAGTTTGGCTTAAATTTTAATGCCCAGAGTTCTACAAATTAAGTTAGGGTTCTGCTTAATTAGCACAGGTACATGAGCAAATTAAAAGTTCGAGGGGGGTCTGGAAAGAGGGTCGAAATGATAAATAATTGAATTTCGTATAATATATGCTTATTTTTCTTGTGTGAAAATATTTTTGGAAGAATTCCAAGCAATTTAGGCGAGTATTATATATATTTTTAACTTGCTTCTCTCCCCCACACATTTTCTCTTACCAACCTTTCCTTATACAAGATATTTCTCATTGATAAATATTCTTTTTTGAAATGCTTCTCATTTCCAATTTCTCTACCTAACTTATTATTATTATTATTAAGTTATGTATCCTAATTTCTCGTGAATATATATTTTCTTTTTTGTATATTTTCTCTTGCGATAAGCATTAAGACTACGAATACAAATCTGTTTTGATATGACAGGAATGGAATATGATAATAGAAGAACGGAATAAAGTAGTATAAAAAGTATATATTTTTTTGGTTATTTTATTTTTAAATATTTCCCATAATGAAAGAAACAAATATATCACATGGAATAAGTAAAGGTTTTTTAGTCTTCTGTTGGTTGCAGCTTTGGACCACGTTGGATATAATAATTCCCCACTAACATATTATTTGTTTTTTCTTTGGACTTCAACAATAATTGAATTTCGAACCATAAATAAATAAATAAAAATATAAAGTTTATGAATTTTTAATTTTGTATGTAATAGGTATTTTGATTATAGAAAGTGACATTCGAAATCTTTAAAACTATTTATGTCTAACAGGTTAAATTTTTTTTTAATAATTTTGTGTTTAATAGGTCATTAACATATTTAATATATTTTTTAAATGTACATATCTTCTCAAATTTTTAGAATTCCAGTAAATATAATTTTATATTTAATAGGTAAATTAATTTTTTACAAAATTAAAAGTTTAAAAACATATGTTTAAAAAATCACAAGTAAAATGATAATTAACTTAATAATTTTTTTAATTGATGGACTTACAACATCACATGCCGCGCCGCCGTGCACCGTCCGACTTCTATATTACTTATTTAGGCTTAAAACTCAAGTAATTAATAATGTTAATGAAACCGAGGGGACAAGTTTCAGCCATTCCCACACTTCAGATCTAAAATTTACACTCATTTAAAAGTATTTAAAATGCTTTCTACAGTTGATTTAATTTTTTTAAAAATGTATATATTTGTCTGAAAGGCTAAAATATGATTATGGCATCATAAGCTCTATCCAAACGTAATCCTTAAATTTTAAAAATTTATCTTTTTCAGTTAATTCATTTATTTTTAAAATAAGTTAAATACAAAGATGATTAGACCTATTTTTTTCTCCTAGAAAAGGACAAGGATTAAGATTCATTATTAACTTAGAATTTGTCCTTACCTTATTTATACTATTATATGTAAAACTAACTTTTACACATAGGTCGTTAGTCGATATACGCGAATAATAGTATTTAAAATAATGTGACGTTAACGTTTCAATTTTAATAAAAATGTCATATCAAGTTTTATTAATTACTTTAATGGAATCTTTTTTTAATAAAAATGAAAATTTAAAAAAAAAATGTTATTATATGTAGTGAGTAGTTGTGGCCCAATATTCTTTCGTATGTATGTGAAGGAATATTGGGTGAGATGGAAAATAATGAAAGGAGAATTAAAAGTGTTTGATTTGGAATAAAATAAAATAAAATAAAGTGAGCAAAAAATGTATTTATTTATGTAAAATTATTACATGGCATAACATCAATAAACCTACCAACTGAAATAACTATAATGGTTGGTCCAATAAGAGTGGCACTGTCACAGGCCAATTATAGGCAGTTAGGCATGGCATGGGGAGCACTATCATTCACCAAACCCCATTTTATTTTATAAAAAAAATAATTAATGAATTAAATCCTCACTATTCACTCGTGACACTATTTTATTTTAAGCAATAATTAAGATATCTACTCTTATTAGGTCGAAATCACTATAAAACTATAAAATTATTTTATTTGACTTGGATTATTTTTGTTATTTTTAAAACATAATTAATCAATTAATTTATTGATAATAAAGAAAAAGATAATGGAGTCTTTAAAAATAATAAAAATTTGATAGGCTGTTTTGTTGAAGAAATTTGAAATTTTAATTTAATTTTATAATTTTTGAAATGGCGTGCTTATCGGATAAAGTATATAAAGCATAAAATATAATTATTAAAATAAGAAGAAGAAAAAAAAGGAAAAAAAGGAAAAAGAATCATGCAGCCGCATTTGTAATGGAGAGAGAGCGGCTATACTATTCTTCATTCATTTGATTTGATCGAATCAGAGTCTCTTCCCCAACGCTTCGACGCGACAGGTGGGCGAAATTCTTTGCTTTTCCCTCTTTCTCTCTCAAAATCTCTCAACTTCGTATCCTATCCTCCACCAATCTCTGCAAATTTCCTCCCAATCCATGGATTCCTTCATCCACCTTCAATTTCCCGCTGTTTCTTGGTACTCTTTTCCTTTCTCTCCTTCATCATTCATTTCTCTTATTTTTCTCCGCTTCCCCGGTTTTATCATCCTTCCAGATTTCATGCTTGCAGGTCCCTATTTGTTTGCTTTTGGTGGTAATGTCGTGGATTCGTTATGGCTTCCGATTCTTCATCTGAGGGTAATCCGCCTAATTCATTTCGTTTTTGGGTCTTTCATTTCCTTCTCCCTCTCCACATCGGGGTTTCTTTATCTATTTATCTTTCTACTAGTATTGAACTTGGATTCTTAATTTTACCTTTTACTTCTGCTGGTATCGTCATCTAATTTTTGTTGTTCTTCTTGATGGGCTTCCTTCCATGCCCCACCTGTAAATTGTGGTAGTGAGGTTTTAGTGGTTTTGGTTGAATTGGTTCCATCTACTTGTTTTACAGCATTGATGTGGAACTTCTGAGATCACATTTAATAATGACGCTGGTCTTCAGAAATTTGTGCCCGACCATTTTTTCTTTTCTTGAATTTATGGATTATAATTTAGTGTGCGTCGATAGCTGATGGGCGTTGCCTGGATGATCTCTTTGACAATCCTGCTCGAGTTCTCCAGTTCTGCTCATTCTTCACCTACTCGTGTCGTTGACAGTTGCGTGGATTGCATCCACGTCCAATTATTTGAGTACTCTTGCTTCTTGGAAGATTAATTTGGCGAGCAGTCAATAATTGCATGAGAACTGTTCATTTTGTTTGATTGCACTGTTGATTTTCAATCACAGGAGGTCTTAGAAAGGATCCAAACTTCAACGCTAAGGCTATATGGTAGTTCAAACGGGTTGTGTTTTGGACTCAACCTGACTCAATTCAACCATATAGTACTTAGGTTGGGTAGACTTCAGGTTGTTGTGAGTCATTTGTTCTTTTTATTTTTTTTTTATTATTATTTTTTTGCTGAAAAAATTGTAGTATTTTAAGGAATCATGTATATGTTTTCTCACAAGTCGAACGTGATATTTTATTTTATGGAAAATATTGATCCAAGGATTTGAAACAATTTTTGTCTGGAAGACGTTAGAATTGAAAAACCCTCCAAAGTTATTGAGTGGAAACTTAAATTTGAATCGGTATTGTTCACCCAAAATTAGTTTTACTAATCCATGATTGTTCATCTTATCCGAAGTCAAACCCAATCTGATTCAACCCAAACAGGACGCCACCTGGTACCTTTTTGACGTTTGATTTTATGTTTTTGTTTTAACTCTGATGTGCATCCTCGTGTATGTTGGTATTAGGAACTGCTCACGATCCATCAAGGTACAGTAAGATGAGTATGGAGGAGAAAAGGAATTTGGTCTATGAAATATCGGATCAGCCAAATGCTTCTGATCTGCTTCAGTCCTGGAGTCGTCATGAGATTTTAGAGATCCTGTGTGCAGAGATGGGGAAAGAGAGGAAATATACTGGATTAACAAAACTGAAAATAATTGAGAACCTTCTGAAAATTGTTAGTGAAAAGAAATCAGGGTCATCTGAGGATGTAACAGATCTTGACAGTCAGTCTTCTCCCTGTGTTTATCCAAAGATTACCAAAAGGCAAAGAAAAATTGATCAGCCAGCACGCCTACCTGTTCCTGCAAACCATATTCCAATCAGTAACACTAGGAGTGACTCAAATATTGCAGTATACTGCAGAAATTCGGCATGCAAAGCTACCTTAAATCAAGAGGATAGATTTTGCAAGAGGTGTTCATGCTGCATTTGTTATCAGTATGATGATAATAAGGATCCTAGTCTATGGTTAAGTTGCAGCTCTGACCCACCATTTCAAGACACTTCATGTGGTATGTCATGCCATCTTGAATGTGCATTGAAGCATGAAAAATCTGGGATTTCTAGAGGACTGCGGGCTGGAATGGAAGGGACCTTTTGTTGTTTATCGTGTGGAAAAGTCAATGACTTGCTTGGGTAACTACCCTGATCTTTATATCTGGTTTTAAACTATTATTTTATATAAACGTTCATTGAATTTGAAAGTATTTTCAAAAGTAGGCCTCTTATTTGAAACATCCTTTTTCTTTTAAAACATCGATTGATCTTTAGTCAGTGAATCGAGTAATGTAATTTACATGTTAACTGCCTTAGTTATTGCGTTGAAAGTGCAAAGCTATTGTTTTTTATTCATTCTAAAGCCGATACTGAAACTGCCATCGTACGAATCTTTTGAAATATCTATGCTGCTGTTATGATCAATCTAAAATTTAATATTTTTCCTCTTAATTTGTAGCAAAATTATTTGAAAGAGAACGGATTTGTAATTATGTAGGAAATTTATCAGAAAAGGTTTTATTTTCTTGAAAAAATTATTTTGATTGCTTCCCAATTAAAATACTTGAGGCAAGTGATTAGGTCTTTATGGATTGAATCAAATAGGACAGCGAACCTTCTGGGATTGTAAAGTTTGTTTGTTTGTTTTTATTTTTATTTATTTTTTAAAATTTGGACATGAGGCCTTAAATTTGCAATGTCTATGGGTCTGGATAGTGTTGTTCAAGTTCTAGACAAACTTCAGAGATCGAAGATGTTATGGTGTCCTTCTGCATCACTGTTGCAAAGGTGACACCGGTGCGGGGAGAAAGCAGCAGATGATGACATATTTCTTATCTGTCAAAATAAGAATATCAATGCAGAGCTAGGAGGATTAGGCATTCAATCTTTCGGGATGGTGAATTGGAGTTATATAAACCTAAACTTCCCGATCTTTCAAAATTTATTCCTGAAAAGTTTTGGAATTCTATTAAATGTTGTAGTTCACGAAGTTCACGAACTCTGTTCAAAGTCTTGCTACATCTCTGGATATTTCAATATCATCTTTTGCCGTACTGCATTTATCTCCCTTGAACATTTAGACTTTACTTTATCATGAATGACACAAAGATTGAACTCTTAGGTGTTGGAGAAAACAATTGATGAAGGCAAAGGAAACCAGAAGGGTGGATATACTGTGTTACCGCCTCTCTTTAAGCAAAAAGCTTTTGGTTGAAGTTGAAAAGTATCAAGACGTTCATCAGATTGTGGATGAGGCTGTGAAGAAACTTGAAGCTGAAGTGGGTCCTTTGACTGGTGTACCGGTTGGTACGGGCAGGGGCATTGTTAACAGACTTTCTTCAGGACCAGAGGTTCAGAAACTCTGCTCGTTAGCCATTGATACACTGGACTCCTTGCTCTCCACGAATATCTTGCACCAATTGCCCAGTTCCATAATACAAGGTAATTTGTTTTATGCAAGGCTCCTAACTATTTTTACTCATCTCAATTTTCTTTACTATGATTCTGGAATAGTCTCTTTATGGTCACCACCTTGTGTACCTGTGCAGCTGCACTGAAAGTAATTTTATCTTGTAAGATGATTTTCGAATTGATTTCTAATATATTTTACTTTCAGGTGCAACAGAACTAAAAAAACATGTATTAGAAACGATCTTTGTGTTTTATTTGTAGTGTTCATTAAAAATTATTATTATTTAAAAAAAAAAAAAAAAAAAAAAAAA
>NW_019268548.1:1896696-1926380 GCF_002738365.1 Cucurbita moschata | reverse complement strand
TCATAGTGAGGAAAGGATTATTTAAAAAAAAAAAAAAAAAAAAAAAGAAGAAGTAATAGTAACCAGTCTATTTGTCACCATTGCAGATACTAATTTGGTTGGTAACAACTTCGTAAGGTTCGAAGATGTTGATGCAACATACCTTACAGTGGTTGTGGGTACTGAGGATGTTTCATCTGGAAAAACTGCTGGTTACAGGATATGGCATCGAAAGGCATGCGAAATAGATTACCCTATGGAGCCAACTTGCACCTTGTCTCAACTCAATTTGAGGTCTGTCGTCCGAGGGCTGACCCCATCTTCGGAATATTATTTCAAAGCCATTTCCTTTGATGGGACAGGAGATTTGGGGATGTGTGAAGTTCAGGTCTCAACTGCTACTGCTCGGGAGGATAACACAGACTGCTTAGTGACTGAAAGGTGTCAGAGTCCTGTGACCAACTTCAGTGAGCTCTCTAATCCTTCTTCAGTAGAAGATGAAACTAACAATGTCATACCTTGTAGCGACCAGACTGACAGTCGAACAGGGAGCTATCTTTCATATTGCAAGGATTCTAACAAGATCACGACGGCTAACCTGTCTAAGGATGCAATAAACTGCACAGATGTCAGTGGAAGGGGAACAGCAAAAGATTCTGTATCATTGTTGGATGAGGATCACGTCACAAGGAAAAGCTCCATGCTGCCTGATCCCAGTGTTTCAAAACTTGAAGAAGGGCATTCCTCTGATGTCCATATCATTGAAGATACCAGCATGAATAACGGGTCAAATTCTGCTATTCAGGAAGGGACTAAATGCGCACCATTTGTTAGCAGCTCTGAGGCTGGATTGCCAGTTACTCCTTGCAAGATGGAAATACTCAAGGATGTTCTTGGAAGGAGTGGTCGATTGAAGTCGTCTAGCGCCAAAGATCGAGAAACTGGGTCGGGAGGAGAGGAACGGCAACATGGCAGAACATCCAAGAAGAGAAGTGCAGAGAGGCAAGATGCTGATTGTGCAGCCAATGGTATCTCAGACAAGGATTTTGAGTATTATGTAAAATTGATTAGATGGCTAGAATGCGAGGGGCACATAGAGAAGAACTTCAGACAAAAATTCTTAACCTGGTACAGCTTGAGAGCCACAGCACAGGATGTTAGGATTGTGAAGGCCTTTGTTGATAACTTCATTGAAGATCCATCAGCCCTTGCCGAGCAACTTGTGGATACCTTTTCAGAATGCATTTCAATCAAGAAAACATGTGCTGTGCCTGCTGGATTCTGCATGAAGCTTTGGCATTGATCATATCAGTGGTAGGAATTCTTTAGATACATTTCTTTCTTTTTCGATGTAAACTTGTCATCAATTGAATTGGGCATCATCTGAGCTCTATTTAGCATTCTTATGATTTTAACATACATGTCATCCACATTCCCCACTTTTTAACATTTCGAACAGATTTGTAGCTGAGTATGATTTAACATTCTTACTTATTCATTGATCCCATTTAGTAATTAATTTATGAAACTTTTTTCTGGAGTTTTGACTGCCTTCTCAACATGATTATAATTCATTTAAAGGCAAGCTGCTTCATGTTCGCAACTAAGAGTCCGAGTTCTTAAGATTGCTTGAATTGAGGTAGAACGGCATTTTGAGGACGAACAAAGCTTCAAGGAAGAAAGCAGTGGACTAAGCTACATTCAATTGTTACAACAGTTCAATAATTCCTTATCAACCCCAGTAATTACATTTGTTTTCAAATTATACAAACACCATAAGAAGACCATATGAGCAAAAAACTAAATAAGAAATGAGAATTCATGTTACAATCCTCTTCCGCCGAACCCCCTTTCTCCTCGATCCACTGGGAATATAGGGAAGAGACCGGTGCCAACAGTTCATCACCGAAGAACGGAGCAATAGACTAACCTGGGTGACCTAGCCAAATCAATTATCTACCGGGTCCGCTCAGCCGGCAACGGCCGGTTGAACCCGCCACGACGATTCATGTACTGCCTAGGCTGTCTCTTGGTCACTGCCCTAACGCCACTCACATCAGCACCGGCAACAGGCTTGCCCTTGGTCGAATCGAAACCCACGGGAATACCTAATTTCTTCATCATCTCAATTTCATCCTCATCAGCCATGGCCTCCTCCACTGATTCTCCGCCACCAACGCTATCTTTATTATTCTTTTGTTTGTGCTGCTCCTTCGCAATGCCATCAACGAAGTCAGACACTGCTTTCTGCCGGTCCTTTTCATCGTCCGCAGTCAAATCCCGGCGATGACGCTTCCTAACATGGTCCGGGGAGGGTGAGCGATGCCGGCGGCGAAGGGATCGATCCTCAGGGGTACGAGAAAGAGATCGCGACCGGTGCCGGTCCGGCGAGCGGGTGCGAGAGCGTGTGTGGCGGGATCTGGGGCGTTCAGGAGTATGAGACCTTTTACCCCTGCCGCGCTCCCGTTCATGGTCACGGTCGTCTTTCTCCCTACGCCGTTCCCGGTCCCGATCACGATCTTCTCGATCCCTACGCCGGTCACGTTCACGGTAGTCACGGTCTCGCTCCCGGTCTATATATCTATCACGGTCCCGATCTTTATCTCTGTCGCGTCCTCTGTCTCGATCTCGTTCACGGTCGACCATGGTGGATTTGCAATCCCCGGTAGTAAGCTGAGAGTGAAGGACTTGGCTATCGGATTAGGGGTTTAGCGATTGAGAAGAAAAAGCCCCTGGGTTTCCCAAAAATTACAGAAGGACAACGTTATCTCTCTTGTGTTGGAATGGGCCTCCACACAATTCGTGAAGAATGATTGGGTTATTGACTTTCTTTGTGGGCTTCTCAATTGGGCTATGTTGGAATGGGCCTCCACACAATTCGTGAGTATGACTGGGCTATTGACTTTCTTTATGGGCTTCTAAATTGGGCTGTGTTGGAATGGGCCTCCACACAATTCGTGAGAATGACTGGGCTATTGACTTTCCTTATGGGCTTCTCAATTGGGCTGTGTTGGAATGGGCCTCCGCACAATTCGTGAGAATGACTGGGCTATTGACTTTCCTTATGGGCTTCTAAATTGGGCTGTGTTGGAATGGGCTTCCGCACAATTCGTGAGAATGAATGGGCTATTGACTTTCTTTATGGGCTTCTCAATTGGGCTGTGTTGGAATGGGCCTCCGCACAATTTGTGAGAATGACTGGGCTATTGACTTTCTTTATGGGCTTCTCAATTGGGCTTTGTTGGAATGGGCCTCCACACAATTCGTGAAGATTGATTGGGCATTGACTTTGTTTATGGGCTTCTTAATTGGGCTTCTTAATTGGGCTTTTAATTTGCTCAGACCAATGGGCCTTCAAGTTCCCCAGATCAGTTTGTTTGGGCCGAAACAATCCATCATTCAAGTCCACTAAAAATTAGTATATAGGGGTAGGTTTATATCATAAAACAAGGCGATTAGAATTTAAAAAAAAAAAGAAAAAGAATGGGGAAAACAAGGGCAGCTCAACCCCTACCCCATCTCCACATGCATACTCTTTTCCTCCTCTTTCTTGGGACCAAACCCAATAAAAAATAACCTTTTTCAATACCAAAAAAAGTTTGGCTAGATTAGCTCATCATATCGATATCTATCAAATTTAACATTTTTTCAGAATACTTATAATAATGTTAAGTTTTGAATGTGATTCAGATTTCACATTGGTCGAAGATAAGAATAAAACAAAATATCTTTTTATAAGAGTGTAGAAACCTCTTTTCAGTAGATACGTTTTAAAACCGTGAGGTTGATGACGATATTTAATAGACCAAAGAAGAAAAGAAAGAAGAATAAAAAGGGGGAAGGATGCATGTGCAACGAACTCGTGAAAAATTAGAAAGAAAAAAAGAGTTGGTCACTTTCTTTTTTCTTTATGTGTTTGAAATTAATTGTTGTTATACGCGATGCCTACTTTGTCTTTGTTGGTTGGTGATGGAAAAAACATCCCTTTCTCTACCTTTCTGTCATCATTTATTAATTCTATATTTTATATAATTTTTTAATGTATTCGGGCTAATATTTAAATTTAATTAATTAAAATATAACTTAATTGATTTAGATATATAATTTCGATTAAAATGTTAAAAGTTTACCTCAAAGACTAGAATTATCCCAAGATAAGTTTAATCTTAAATTGAAAAGCAGCCATATTATCTCGTTATTATTAATTTATGCAAAATTAGCATTTTTTTTTTCTATAAGAGTTTTAATTACACCTTAAATTTAGAATTTTGTTTCGTTTATAAGACCAAGATGTTCTTAAAGTAATACTAAACTGATCAATACCATAATTAAGAGCATGAAAAAAAAAAAAAAAAAAAAAAGTGAGGGAAGAACACAGGTGTAGCACAACAGACAATGGCAGTAATCTGTCTAAAAACCATGGAGAGTCCCACACGTACTCTCACACCCATTATACTATACGCTTCATCCACTGCCATACACCCACTCCTTCTTCTTCTTCTTCTTCAATTCACTTTTTTCTCAACCCCCTCTTCTCCTTCTCTCTGTTTCAATCCTCTGTTCTTATTTATTCTTCTTCTTCTTCTTCTTCTTCTTATTGTTGGTGATTTGCATGAGTTCGGACCATTCTCTTCCGACTCCGCAAAGAATGAAATACATTAGGAGCAACAGCTTCAGACGCCTCTTCTCTCTCAAACGACGCACTTTAGGAGACGAATCCTCGAACCCAGATGTCTCTGAGAACGGAGATTGCATTGTTCCTCAGCATTCTCGAAGACCCTTTTGGAAATGCTTCTCTTATGAAGAGATTTTTGAAGCCACCGATGGATTGAGCTCAGGTACTGTAAAAACAAGACAAAAATAAAGAAGGGTTTCCCCCAGATTTTGGTTTTTGTTCTTTTTTTTCAATCTACATCGTATAAGGTCTCTGTTTTTCAATGTGGGTCTTAGATAACTTGGTCGGAAAAGGGGGCTATGCAGAGGTTTATAGAGGGATTTTAAGCGACGGTGAAGAAATTGCAGTGAAAAGACTCACGAAAACCTCCATTGACGAGAGGAAAGAAAAGGAGTTCCTTACTGAAATTGGGACCATAGGACATGTCCAACACCCAAATGTTCTGTCTCTTTTAGGTTGCTGCATTGATAATGGCCTTTATCTCATTTTCCGCTTCTCTTCCAGAGGCTCTGTGGCTTCTCTTCTCCATGGTAAACAATTTCTTCACCCCATTTGAAAATTTTAGCTTCCCATTTGGCAAATGAGCTTCAATTTTGAAAATCCTGTTCTTGCAGATGACAATTTGAGTCCAATTGATTGGAAAACAAGGTACAAGATAGCGATTGGGACAGCCAGAGGCCTTCATTACTTGCACAAGGATTGCCAGAGGAGGATTATTCATAGAGACATAAAGTCTTCAAATATTCTTTTAACAGCAGATTTTGAACCTCTGGTTTGTCATTCTCATCCACTGTTCTTGTCTGAATTTTGACAGCAATGTTTTCCTTTTCCTTACATGAAATCACAGTGTTCTTGGATTTTTGGTTTCATAGATTTCAGACTTCGGGTTGGCTAAATGGCTTCCAACCCAGTGGTCTCATCATTCAATTGCTCCTATTGAAGGAACCTTTGGGTAAATGGCAGCAACCTTTCACTTTTTTGGATCGAATTAACTAGAAAAGATAGTTCTTTATAAGAGGGTTTTGATCATCCGCAGGCACTTGGCTCCAGAATACTATATGCATGGAATTGTAGATGAGAAAACAGATGTTTTTGCTTTTGGAGTGTTTCTTTTAGAAGTAATCTCTGGAAGAAAGCCTGTTGATGGATCTCACCAAAGCTTACACAGCTGGGTATGCTAAATTATTTGATCAATGTATATATATATATATATATTATAAGTTCATCCTCAAGAAAGAACAATCATTTCCGTGGCTTGTTTCTCTATCAAACTCTTTGATTCAATGAAGAAAATGGTAATTGGTTGGGAGTCTTTTCGAAGGATTCCCGTCTTTCTTTCTCTTTCAATTTTCGAACGTTTTCGCCTTCTGTTTTCGATAATAACCATACACTTTATTTTCTTGTTTTGTTCCTAAAATCAGTGGTAGGTTTATTTGGGAGTTAAAACTTAACCAAGTTGTTGATAATTTGACTTTTTGGCCATGTGGTTGTGCTGCTTTAATCATACACTAACTCTAAGCAAACACAGGCCAAACCGATATTGAATCGAGCAGAGTATGAAAAGCTGGTAGATCCACGACTTGGGGGCGCCTACGACGTTACGCAGCTGAAAAGATTTTCCCTTGCAGCTTCTCTATGCATTCGAGAATCTTCGTTGTGGCGACCCACCATGACCGAGGTACCTAACTCTATCCTTGCAAGAATAATCTATATATTTGCAAGCTTGCCTTTTTTGTATTATAGCCATAAAGCTTTCTAATCATGGCACTAAAATCATCATCAAATGAATCATCCTACTCTAGATAATGTCGAAATCCTTATGCTATTTCGTCCCGAACAAGAACTAGTTAGGTGTTATAGACAGAATTTTTCTTTTGGACTCTTGAACTTAAGATTCTTATAGAGAATATTCTTCATTGACAGTAGTTTAGAGGTTATGATCTTGAAGGTCACAGTCTTCTCATTAGAAGTAGAAAAATTGGATTCCTTGTAGTGATGATTTTGAGGAAATATGGATATAGCAATCACATGTGATTAATGTTGGCAACTAGCTTATTAAAAGAATGCTTAAAATCACATTAATGGAGGATCTGATCTTGACTTTCTCTTTCAACTGTTCATTCATTTAGTGAATGTGATCTCCAAGCAGTCAAAAAAAAAAAAAAAAAAAAAGGAGAAATGTAGTTTCGTCAGCACACCGCTAGCAGATATTGTCCTATTTGGGCTTTTCATTTTGGGTTTCCCTTCAAGGTTTTTAAAACGTGTCTGCTAGGTAGAGGTTTTCACACCCTTATAAAAGAATGTTTCGTTCTCCTCTCCAACTGACGTGGGATCTCACAATATGGCTTTGAGATTTTTCATACACGGATATTAAATTACAATGCAAGAATAGTAAATTCAAAAGTGACCCTTTTTATGGCTGTGCCAGCAAAGGTGAAGCTAAGCAGGATGGTCTGTTTTCGATATTGACAGGTACTCGACATCATGGAGGATCGGTATGTCGATACCGAGAGGTGGAAAATGCCAGAGGTAGAAGTAGAAGAGAAGGATGATTTCTGGGGCTTTGAGGAGTTGGAATATGAATGGGACAGCTCCTTCTCCATCCAGTCCCCATAATAATTTAATGTAGGCCAGAATTGAAGAGCCTTCAGAGCTTCAAGTTTGATTAAACAATGTCCAAACCACACAATAGAGACAGTAAACTGTGTACATATTCAGGTAGATTGAACTGATAATAATGCAAATCTTCTGTAAAAAAAAAAAAAAACAAAAAAAGATCCTCTGCACCATATTATGAATTTAGAAATGGTTAATTTTGACGAATCAACAACCCGACACGACTTGCACTCATTCATAGGTCGATCATTACGAGATCGAATGCCAGTAGGAACCTTTTGTTCTTAAATTTTACTTTCTGAAGAAGCTTTTGAACCATCAGAAATCATTGAAGGGGATGGATGAAACCAGCAAATTTGTGGATGAAAATGTGGGGTGCCAGGCATTTAAATCTATAAGAATTCATTGGTGGGGTTCATGGAACAAGTGCATTTTTCATATCTCATGACCCAGAATTGTCGGCTGGGATTCTCAAAATTTTGAAAAAAAAAAAAAGAAAAGGTGGTGTACTGTTATTCATGTGAGCAGGTTCAGGGCCCTACTTTACACAACTTGAGAATTGTAAATTTGTTTGCTTCTTCTTTTTTTATTCATTGCATAATATGTTATAGCTTACCCCTAAATTAAATTAAATGTATAATATTATAATCAATGAAGATATAAGACCTGTCAGTTCAAGTTTCTTTATCAGTACTCCTTCATATTCTATGATTTGGTAAATTAATTAACATACTCGTTCAATTATTGACCCATAATTAATGGTTATATCCTATGGAACTAACTTAATTATGGATTTTGAGCAACAATACAATAATTTCATCATCACCCATATGATTTGAATTTTAGCTAATACTGATTGTTTCTTTGTTCGATTATATAATATAATTAAAATTAAATTGGGGTATTACAATCAAAGCAATTGGGGTATCAAAATCAAAGTTGTCTTAGTTTATGTGAAATCATCCGAATGAATTGATTAAAATGTGTCAAAATTGGGAGTGAGATGGATGACCAAATGTAGCTTATATATGGTGTGAAATTACACATTGGTTGGAGAAGGGAATGAAGCATCCTCTCCCTAATAGACTCGTTTTAAAATTATGAGGCTAACGTCGATATGTAACGGGCTAAATCGACCATATATGGTAGTGGTCCGGGTGGTTTGCTAGTAAGGACGCTGAACTCTAGTAGTACCCTTTTTGTGGAAATCTCTCATAACAGACACATTTGTTAGAACTGTGAGCTGATGCGATTCATAACTGATGTGAGCTGATGCGATTCATAACTGATAAGTGCTATATAGAGAATTCTCAATAAATAAATTTAAGACTATGGATAATAAAAAGATAATAATAATGAGAGGGGAAAAGGGATGAAAAGGCAATGGGTGGAGGAGGTGGGCATGAAAGGCATGGGAGTTGTTTAACCTAAAAAAGACTGGTTCAACGGCTACATAACAACATAAATGATAAAATAAACAGAGAATAGAGTTGCCTGAATTGGGGAAAATTCGTTTGTACAGAACTCGATGAAATTCAGTGAAATGAATTGAAAGACCACACCACATGACTTTAAAAGTGGGTAAAAAGAAGGCTACCCTTATAATGGAAGTCACCCACATAAACATATGTAAAATATAGCTGTATCATCTGGTAACACTCAGTCATCGTGAATATTTCAATTAAATAGTTAACATTACCACTATAGTTATGTTCCATAATATATGACTTCAAGATAGGATTCCCAATAATCCAAAGGGATGTGTTACCATATCGAAAACGCAACTCTAATTTACAAAATTTTCAAACCATCTCTTTCTAAATCAAAATTCACTCAAAAACTACCTAACAAAAATTTCCGATGGTTCTTACTCTCTTTTGGAAGCAAGTCCTATCTTTTCTTTGGAAGATCTTTCAATGTACGCCACAGAAGATGCTTCCTTCTGATTGTTGCACCATGAAGACAGCTCGCTAATTCATGTTGTAAACTCGGAATGTAAATCGGGAAATCAAAGGCTTCTGTTTTGATGCCAACCAATTCTATCTTCGGATTGTATCGATCTGATTCAAATCCAGGAACTCAAGAAGCAACAATGTGACATCTTTCAGTTAATAAGATATCTGACTCCGAAATTACTCGGAAGTAACGGTCCTCCTCTCCAATAATGATTCTAAAAATGCTGAACACAGCTTACTCAGAGGGGGAAGTTCGTGTGATGAACCACTAAAGATGGTCTCCCAAGGCCTCTGTGATGGAACAGATGGGGCAGACAAGGTCTGATCCACCTTTGAGTCAAATTCTGGTAGTTCGCCATAGATAGCTTGATATCCAAATTTCCCTGCAATAATTTTCCAGATTAATAACACCATTGGATTGACATGATTTTCCCAAATGAAATGAATGCGAGTCAAAAAACAAAATCAACTTATGCAAAACACAAGAATGAAAATGGCACATGAAATCTCCTGAACAGTCAACCAGTAATAACGCATCGACAAAAAGCTATTTGTAATCCCAATTCGATCTAGATTTTTACTTTTGAGCCACCAAAATATTAGGAACTCAGAGGTCCTTCCCAAAAAATATATAATTTATACATTACGCCTGCGCACTTGAATAAAATAAAGTTGTTACTAGAGAAAAGAATATTTGTTACTAGAGAAAAGAGGATTTGTTACTAGAGAAAAAGTCAATGCCGGGTAGAGGATTTGTTACTAGAGAAAAGAGGATATTGTTAAGCAGATCATGACCAAGCTGAGAAACGTAGGCAGCACAGCTATAGAGATTCACACTGTTGATACGATTAAAATAGAAAATGATGTACCTCCTGTTTCTTCAAGGGCGTGATAACTCCCCTGCTTGGTCAAACTAAGCTCTTGTGCTTCTTTGCCAGATGGGTCAAATAGAGTATACTCGTGGTCACCATTGATATAAACAAGCCATGGATGGTCAAATTTCCCATCTGAACTATTGGAAGATTTTTTGGATCGAAGAAAAGCAAGACCCCCTCCCTGAGCCTGCGGTGTACATCAACACTAATTAATTATTAAAAACAATTAAATAACTAACTATAAATAAGTAATAATTATTCAGAGAGGGAAAAAAAAGGATGCAGAAAATATTTTACCTTCCTAACAGACCAGGTATTCTGGGGAACAGGATCATTGGCATTAAAATGCAATATCACTCCATCTCTCCCTTGAAAGGTTGAGTCATTAAATTGCAAGCGTACAGATTCGGGGATAAGGGCAAGAACAGCAAAAGAAGAAGTATCCAAAGCACAGGCCACAGCTGTAGAAGCAAATCATGGACAGCCAAGATTAGAACAAATTCTATGGTCATGGCTCAAGCGTCCTCTAAAACCATAAACAAAAGTATATTTTTATTTAGATAGTTCATGAAATGAATAACGTTCCAACGAAGGAGCTAACTGAAAGAAACGTGTCTTCATTTATCAGGACCCATTCTATGAGTAAAAAGTTATGGCCAAAAGGCAAAAAATAATAATAATAATAATACAGAAGCTTATTGATCAAATGTTTTTCCTTACTAATTTGTGAAATTAGTTTTCTGCAGTTTTAGCTAATCAAAGGAGTGAATAGATCATCGCATGCTCAAGCCAAACAACACTTCAATACTTAGTTCGAGTAAAAGGACAAAGGAGAGTATTAGACCTTCTACATGAAGTTTGTATGACCAAGATACTGACAGTTTCGTCATACTCCAGACCGATAGTTGTGGTCTTGAACCTTGTGACACAGATATAAGAAACTCAGAGTCTCCGGCAAAGGAAAGATTCACAATTGGCTGTCCAAAGTGAAAAAAACATGAATTCATGAGTGAGATGAATGCAGGTAATAATATCAAAATAGAAAATCTTTCTAGTTAGTAGCTTGGCATTGGCAGAGCACATCAAAAGTTTTACTTCCATTTTCTTTCTTTCCTCATCAACTAAGAAAGTTTTTTTTTAGGAAAAAAGGAAAAGAAAGAATTTATAGTTCAAATACAGTATTCAAGCTTTAATCAGGGATTTCAGATCAAGAGAACTAGAAAAGCTTCCGATCCACCACCAAATAACATTACATCAATGTCACATAATGAAAATAATAAGAAAAGTGATTAAACACATAATGAGTTCACCTTTTGCGCTTTCAGAAAAAGATGATAATAATAATAAAAATAATAAATAATAACAATTATAAGCACAACCACTATATAGAAAAGAGGCATGCTAAACGTTCCTCCTATTGAAATACCAGCTAGACTAGCGCAAATTTACTGGTGCTTTCTATCTTAAATGGAAATATAGGAAAGTATGTGAAAAATCCATGTACCGTAAGAGTCTCTCCAATTACAGCAATGAGGATATTCTGCTCGGGGTCCCATAATGTAATGACAGTTTCTGCAGCAACGGCCAAAACAGAGCCATCGGCAGAAAATGTCGCAGCATTCATTGACTTCTTTCTGTTAAAGCAGAATCTTACGTTAGAAAATTGGAACATAGACCATAACTTTCAAACACCAGAGTAACGTTCAGGTTTAGAAATTTTTGAAGGAAGAAAGATAATCCAACCTACGCCTACAGTTATACAAAAAAAATAGCAAAACTATTTTCCCCACAACTCAGCAAACAGGAGAAAACTGCAACAACCTAAGCAGAAAATTTGAAAGAAATGAATATAATGCATACTTGTAAGACCCAACTGAATGGCACATCCAACTCGAGTTTTGCTCTCCCTGAATTTTCTGACGTCCATCATTGCAAACCCATATCTAAACATAAAAATAAAAATAAAATAAAACAATGGATTTCACTGCAGAAAATACTTCGATACGAAATTGTGTTTTTTTTTTTTTTCCCAGCAGTACCTTGAAATCTCCACCATATGATGTACTTACAGCCATACGGCGATTAGGGTGGAAAGTGAGAGCAGAAATACCACCATCCCTGTCAAACCGCAGTGCAAAGAAATTATGATCACAAGAACTTAGCCCTCATTGTCTTATCATCAGTAAGCTGTCGTAGATATATTAACTCCAATACAATAACCTTTCCAATAATTTTTCAAATGGCTTTGGAAAAGGACCAAAAACAAACCTGTGGGGCTCATATACAACGGTTGACAAACTAAACCTTTTGTTTTCCAACTCAGAATCCCAAAATTTGAGACAAATAAGACCTCCAATTCCATCCTCGGGACTTCGAACTTCAGCAGTACTCATTAAAGAGCCATCTAGGGAGAGAGCCACTACAGTCACTACGACCTGTAGCCACAATATTCAGGAATTATGATAACTCGTTATACCACAATCATACATAATTCCTGCAGATATTATTTTCATGAAAAAAAAAACACAATCAAGTTCACATACAGTGAGCTCTTCACTGGGTTGATGGTTCCTCTCACAAATTTGAACCTGCAAGCAGTACATGTAAAACAGTTAAAGGCTTGGATTCACTTCTAAAATACTGAGACAAAAACAGAATACTTAGTTCTGAATTTGTGAATAAACACAAAGCTGTGTATAGACATAAACAGGCAAAAAGATCCATCCTGTTTGATACCTACAACATTTGGAGTCAAAACTCTGTACAAAATGGCATGAATATCTGAGGTGTTGTTAGTTAGGTGACAACTCATTTTTGTAAACAAGGGTAAAAAGAACACTAAGATAACACTTTCTATCAGAAATATTTTTTTCAATTTGTCTTCATAGTTCACCTTCTCTCAATTTTTCTTACCCTTCCTTTCAGACTTTAATAATTGGGGTCTTTTTGGGTCTTCTTTGGCATTGATGGATCAAGGTAAATTTAATCACTTCAGTTCTTTTTATATAGGACCCTTTTTCTCTTTTGTTCGTCTTGATGGAAATAAGATTAGATACATTAGAACACCAACCCAACAAAAAAACTATTTGTGGTTGAAGAAAGTCCAATAAGCATAAAATATCCAACATTCAAGGGCATATCATGGCCTATGCCAAACTAGAGATTTATGAAAGACACGTTACACAACAAACAAGTGCGTGTTGTTACCCCATTATTGACCAGTTCACAAGCCAATCAAGTAATCAATCCATTCTCACCTCACAAATTCCACAATCATCATATAAACTGTAGAACTGAATGCTGTAGTTCTCTGAACGAAGGGCAACTAGACCACCATTTTGATTGAAGGAAAATCCATTATTAGAGCCTTGACAAACATCCGGAAAAGAACAAGGAAGCTGAAAAGAATGCAACATAAGAAGTTGCAGTCAAATAAGGCTAGAAGAACAGTTAAACACAAATAACATATATAACCATTATTTCCTAATAAGACTACTAAATAGTTGGTAAGAGTTTAAATTAGATAGATTTGTACAATCATCAAATTTTTATACGCTTGAAAAGCAGTAAGAGAACAAGGCAATAACATAAATGTATCAATCAGACCTGATGAAAGAGTGAACAATAATTTTATTTGACAGAAATATCTTGTATTTAAATGTATCAATCAGACCTACTTCAAGCCAACATGACAGAAATATTTTTTCTGACAGGAAGCATGACAGAATTATAAAAAATCGATACTGTCATTATATAAGACAACTATGAACCAGGAAACCTGCATTTTTCTAGCATGGGCCAAATTTTTGGGCATATAAAACCGCAACATACATGAAGGAAACTACATACTAAACTAAGAAAATGCTGACAAAAAGAAAACGCTGAAAAACTTATGTTTTACATAAAAGAACCCAAACATGAAAGAATATGCTTATATAGCTTTCATATTTGGGGTTTCTAGGGTGACTTCCATTCCCCTTAACATATCTCCCATGGCATGGAAGGTGGCATAGTCTACATTTGTTATTCAAACAATCTCATTCGTTCTAACGTTGTTAACCACTCACACATTATAAATTATAAAGGCCACTTCAATAAATAGAGAGAAATTGTAAAACGGCTGAAACAGACCTTGATCCCAGAGATGGACTTCAAGATTTCCATAGAGGGCATTTTCAGCAAATGAATTTGATTGTCTGCACAAGATACCTGAAAACCTAGCTTCAGTTTTAAACAAATGAACTGCAAAACAGCGGCAAAACATACTGGGTTATGAGAAAAATGGATCTACTTACGGAAGCAAGCAGCGGGTCTGGAGAATCAGTAAAATACAATAGTGGTGATCCAATTCGTGGCAAGTACTTTCTCTTCTCTGTGTCAAGTTGCCAAACCACAAGAACGCCCTCCTTCCCACCTTAAATAAGATTAAGAGTCACAAAGATCAAATCTAATATGACAGGAAGTAATAAGCAATCATTAAGGACAGATAAGAATATTGACATTAAGTGTAACAATATATATCCAATAAGATAAACTCTAGATCATCACATGGATATTGAAGAAAGGAAGATGGAAGTAATTAACTGTAGACTTGCTAAATTATTACACGTCACCCCTAAAGAACGTGAATATGCATTACATTTTATTTTCCAATACATTCATGTATGTCACTTGTACCATCATCAACCCTTGAGAAACTGCATCAACTACATATAGCAAATAACGGAGTATCCCAGTGGACCATCTCATGCAAGAAACCCAGAAAATTATTAAAAAATTTCCGGACCTACCAATTGCTACCAATGAGAAGTCATTGCCGAACATGTAACTAACATACATTTTCCATTATGAAAAACAAGGATGCATTCCCATTCCCAAATGTTAAGTCTTAATATTTTACCTGAATAAAGATATGTCCCATCAAAGGAGAAAGAGAGGACAATCACTTCGGCAGGATGCCAGTGCCATGTGGAACAAGAATCGGCATCATCATTTCCTCTAACTCCTGGTTTATCTTCATCCTCAAAAGATTTTTTGCCAGTTTCTTTACCAGAAACAGAAAATGTCCGATTACCAAATCCCCTCCATATTAACATTCTCCCGGTCACATCACCTGCAGCTACCATTCTTTGGATTGGGTGAAATGCAAGAACTGTCAAGTCTTTTGTGTGATGCAGAGTAATTCTTTTAGCCCCTACACTTTCAGACTCCACTTCTGGCACCTTCCATACATGAATTTTGCGCTTATTCCGGATGCCAAAGAATCTCCCCGTCGAGCTAATAGTTATATACTCAGGTTGTTGAGTCTGTCAAGAAAGGGAATGCACTATCATTCACAAATTCAAGCCGCAAGTAATAATGTATTGATTTAGTAAACCTTTCCAAAACATCCATAGGACTCTAGAATTTAATGCACAACTGCTGCGTTTTACACCCATATTATAGTCATGGATGTTTAGGCCAATATAAGAACATCTCAATTGTGTTTTACACCCATATTATAGTCATGGACGTTTAGGCCAATATATGAACATCTCAATTGATTTTACAGGACAACTACCCAAGCCTATCATGTTTGTCTCAATACTTCCCCAGACAATAGCCTTGAACTTAAACATGTAGAGTAATACATACAATACATAATATTCAAGTGAATAAATATTTGTTCCTAATAAGCAACTATGAAAGCATTAGGGATAATGAAGAGAATCTTAGTTTTCACCTCAGCCAAAATGACCCCAGCAGCCATGCGAGACTTGGTTAAGTTACACTTAAGGATTTGTCCGCCCGTAGGCACCGGCTTGTTATCCTTCACTTTTATATTTTCAACTGATACATAAGCAAAAAGATCACGGGATTTTGAATCCCTCTCCAGTGGTTGGCCTAGTAAAGAAGGGATGACCTGAGGAAAAGAAAGCATGCAAAACAAACTATTTAGTAACTGAAAGAACCAACATACTGCATTACAATACAGAGTATGGTGCAACACACACATCATTGTTCTATGCTCCATTCATTCAACTGATATTACCATCTCATGTCCAAATTCTACATATTGATTCTACGTCCCAACTCACTTTTTGGAATAAACGTCAACCAAAGTACCAAAGTCTATATTTAATGAAGTTTCATTACTTGCTCCAACTTCCCATGGCAGAATAGGGGAAACAGACTCTAAAATATTTTATATCATTGGCGACGGGAATATTGGTATGTTACTTCCCATTAGATAGGACAAAACCGTTTCTCTAAAATAAGTTTCACTATCTTCTAACCCCATGGAGTCTGAACCTCCAACGACAATTAGTAGAAGCACCGTTGCATACTGAGAAGGGAAAGCAGAAAAAAATCACTTCCCAACAAGCAGTTGAAATTGAACCAAATAATTTCAAAGCCTAGATTTTACTGCCTTCTTCAGAAAAATAAAAAATAACAAATCATACGCAATACTGAGACTCAGAAGATAAAGAACTAGCTAACCATGGAATGAACCGGTAGCTGAATATCTACGGTCTTCATGAGCTCCGGCACCGAGAAATCCCAATAGCGAATAGTTCCATCAAGTGAGGTGGTCCAACAGAAGCACAACATCTTACTAGCTTGACTAGACGCCGGCACCACGGTGACCGATGTCACCAAGGCCTTGTGACCCTCCAATGATGTAATCTGGTCCAAAACGAATGGAATGTTACAATAATTGATATATAGCATTTGGATACAAAGGCAAACACGAAAGCATTCACCTGCAAACCAGTGGAGGTACTGAAGATGGAGACGGAGTTGGCCGTGCAGACAAGAAGCCGCTTGGCGTCATTGGAGAAAGCTGGAGGTGCTGAGACGTAGCTCTTCCCGCCGCAAATCATTGTACGGAGAGAGAACCTGCAAGTATGGTAAGTGGTGAATCCCTCGATTCCTCCTAAACCCTAGCGAGTGGTGAGATAATCCCTCCTCCAGCGATGAGGAAATCCCTCGGTTCCTCCTAAACCCTAGAGTATCTGGTAAACCCTAGCGAGTGGTAAGTCCCTCCTCTCGATGCTTCCTCCTGCAAAGACCGACAAAGCCCTAAACCATCTGTTAAACCCTGATATTTTCAGCCGCCTGCTTCATACACAAAATAATATTACAAAAAATTTTAAAAAAATCCTATTAACGCTCGGTTATATAGTATTTTTTAAAAATTATATGCATTGCATTATTGTTTTATATTTTGATTATGAATATGTTACTCACAAAACTCTACCACCATCAAAAATCTCGTTTCATATTAATATCTTAAAATACGTCAATAAAATAATAATTTAATAACATATTTATATAATAATTTAAATGTTTAACTTTTAAGAGATAACAATATTTAAAATTATAAAATGAATCTCTAAATTTTCCAATTTATTAAAATGCATGCATCTACTCGCCTAAAAATATAAAATAATACTGATTTCAAAATAAAAAATACTAAACTTATAATTTAATAATTTTTAATTATTAAATAATATATATATTTTCTCAATACCTTCCTATGGATACGAGCACTATTTATAATGTTACAAATCAGTGTGCTACTTTCAGAATATGATTCGAAGACTAGCTTTTATGTCATTTGTAATCATTTAAGTTCACTGTGAGCATATATTGTTTGTTTTAGCTCGTATAGTCGTTAGCCTCACACCCTTTAAAGAGAGAGAAGTTTTCACACCCTTATAGGAAATACTTAGTTCCCCTCTCCAACCGATACGAGATGTCACACTCCACCCCTTTTAGGGGCCAACATCTTTGCTGGCACACCGCTCGGTATCGGACTCTGATACCATTTGTAACCGCTCAAGCCTATCACTAACAAATATTTTTCTTTCTCGGCTTTCACTTTTGCAAAAACATTCTTCCCTTCCAAATGCATTAACTTGGACAATCATTCTCCAGCTAAGATATTATACAATCCACCATTCAATTATTGCCAATGAAAGGAAACTGATACCTTCCATAAACAGGTAATTCCACCGCCATGTTCTTATGGCACTCCATCATTTCTGTAAACTATAACATTCATTAAAAAAACCCTTTAAGAGGATTTGCCTATAACTTGGATGGATGTAGCCAAACATTGCCTTCATTACAAGGACACAAATAACCAAAAAAAAGTAGTTCAAAATACATAAGCCAAAGGTTTAGCTTCAAAAGAACAAAAGAAAGATCAAACACGAGACAACGATACGACCAAATTGTGTCGATTTTTTCGTATAAGGTAGACGGAATCACATTCCAAGATGGCTGCCCAGTTCTTCATCAGCATTCTTATAAACAATCAGATCCACATCCACTTCACTCATTGCATAGTTAAGGTGTATATAGTTTCTCTACTGTCCAAAGCTGGGGAGTTCCTACAAATGCATAATAATTTTGATTCTTGATATCAAAACAAAACCAAACATGTTAGCATGAGCCAGTTTTTAGCACCTGTTTACACGCTCTGGGCCTTGCTCAATTGTTCCTTTGCTTTAATGTCCCCATTTTCCTGGGAAAAGATGCTAGAATTCAAGATGGAAAAACAAGAGCGGAAAGCAGATAAGCTGCACTACTTAATCCTATGCTTTCATTCAATGAAAATAAATGAAATACTTCATGGAAACTTAGCATAAGTTAGGGACATACTTCACTTCAAAGTTACTTCATATAAAAGTACTGCAAGTTTGTTCATATGAAAGTTTATCATTTGGCCAAAATTATAGAATATGGAGGGGAAACGATAAACGATAGGGGTAACAGCTCAAGCTCATCACTAATATATATTATCCGCTTTGGCTCGTTACGTAGCACCGTCAGTCTCATGGTTTTAAAACGCGTCTACTAGGGAGAGATTTCCACCCCCTATAAGGAATGTTTTGTTCCCCTCTCCAACCGACGTGGGATCTCACAATCCTCCCCCTTTGGAGGCCCAACGTCCTCAATAGCACACTGTCTGGTGTCTAGCTTTGATATCATTTGTAACAGTGCAAGCCTACCACTAGCAGATATTGTTCGCTTTTGCCCATTACGTACTGCTATTAGCCTCACGGTTTTAAAACGTGTCTACCATGGAGAGAGTCTATGTAAGATCCCACATCGGTTGAAGAGGGAAAGGAACCATTCCTTTTAAGGGTGTGGAAACCTCTCCCTAGCATACGCACTAAAGTGGACAAAATCTATTAGCGGTGGGCTTAGGCTGTTATAGTTTAGCCCTCTCGTACGGATGTGTCAAGGACGAACATCAGAGGATTTGGGAAATAATAGCAATAAATTTCAGAAAAGAAGACACAAGAATATGCAGTTTACTGCTATGAATTTGACCAGATGCATACCAATCCCTTGCTCTCGTAATAGTCATCTAGTGCCCACTGATACTTGGATTGATTTAACCCCAACCAGCGTGCCAAATGATCATCCAAGCTTGAATGTGCTGCAAAATTGCCACTAATTTTCTTTAGTTTTCTTAATCTCTTCCTTCCCCCAATTCCCCAAACATTAATACAGTTCTTACTACCAAATTGTCTCCCGGGTGCCATAATATCCCAACATTACATTCAAATAAAGCAAAAACAAGAAACTCAAATCACAGAGTCATTTTCCAGAACAGAGCAACGCATTATAAAAATTACCATTCTGCACTTTAGAGACGGCGTTTCTGAAGAATCCAGCGACAGAAGCATTCCCATTCGGCACAGACTTATCGTACTGCTGAGGCGGAGGCTGAACGGGAGGCGGTTGAATGACCTTCTTAGGAGACTCAAACACCGGTGGAGGCTGAGAGGCCGGGGAAGGCGTCGCCGGCGGGGTCATAAACACGGTGTAGGGTCCAATTTTTCCGATCAACGGAGGCGGCGTAGATTCACTGTTGATAGGCATTCTGAATGCGAAGGGAAATCTTGCGTCGACGATGTAGAAAGAAGAAGGAGGCTTTAGGAGTTGCAGAGAAATTTGGAGAAGGAATTTTGCTTTACCTCTCTGCTTTAAGCCGAGAGGGTATTTTGATCTTTGCTCACTGAACCACAATGTTCGAAGAGTGGTGAACGGATCGCACGCAACCCGAGTTCAATGTTTAACTCGTTGGATCTTTGTCTTCCGTTTCACTCTTCTCCTAACTTGCCCCTCGTTTTACGAAAAATTTCGGATTTGCCCTTCTATGATTTTGCATTCGAAGTTCATGCCCACTGTCCTGTCATCGACAATGGCTAGTTGGCTACTGGATCTCATAATAAGCCATCCCTACAACGCGCCATCACCAAGCCTATGGCTGCTAAACAGTAACATTAACTCTCAGTGTTCATCATGTTCATGAAGGCGCCTTGTAGAAAACTGCACTAACTTGCATTGATTCTGATGGAAATTGGTGCTGCAGAGCAGGTCTTCTTAGTTTTTCCTTCATTGGGCATTTGATACTTGCATCAGTCATGAACATCTCAGTGGGTTATGCTTGGTGGGAGGCTACTAGTGTGAGATTTCACGTCAATTGTAGAGGAAAACAAAGCATTTCTTAAACCATGAGGCTGATGACGATATGTAACAGACCAAAGTAGACAATATCGACTAGTGGTGGACTTGAGCCGCTACAAATGGAATAAGAGCTAGACACCAAGTTGTGTGCCAGCGAGGATGTTGGACTTCTAAGGGAGTGAATTGTGAAATCTCACATCAGTTGGAGAGAAAGAACAAAACATTCCTTACAAAAGGTGTGGAAACCGCTCCCTAAAAGATGTGTTTTAAAGTTGTGAGACTAACTGCGATACGTAACGGGCTAAAGCTAGTGTCACATTCTTCTGATAATGAAAGAGACAGAACTCTGCCCAGTAAGATTGTTTTCAACCATCTACCCAATCTATTATTTATCAAACAATGGTACAACGCAGGAGAAATTTGGTGTAAGATCTAACATGGACATCCCACAGAAATGATGGCTGCTCTATACCTGCAAGTGAGCATTGTCAGCCAAGCTTTGATATTTGCGACTCGATCTCGCAGCTGGTCCTACGTCGAACGACTTGACTAGGTATCATTGTCATTCTCTGTAAAAGTGTGAAAACCTCACCTCAACGGACCAAAATGTTTAGGCTAAATAATTGTTTGGTACACTCCATTGGACTTGGATCTACAGCGGTGGGATGGGCCGGTGAGTCCATTGGACTTTATGAAGTTAGCACTACAATTCATTCCTAATAATAATAATAATATATTAAGTTAAGGAATGATTTAAGACAATCAGATTGCCTACTACAACTTCACCTTTGTACTAAACAAATTAAAATTAGACAATAATTGAGGGAATTATAAATTGAAACAAATTAAATTATTTAAGAAAAAAGGCATTAAGGCAACGTGTTATGAAGAGGATATTGTAAGAAAATGGAGGATGAGGTATTGGATCCAGAAGCGATAAGCTTCGGTCCCAACTCAAAAATTAAAAAATATTTAATATTATTATTATTTAGAGAGATTCCTGTGGTCCCATTTTCCCATGCTTTTCTGTTTTTTATTGGTCAAAATTTAAATAATAATTCTTTTTTTAAATTTGTCCTGATTGATTAGGAAGTCATACCTCGAATCTGATGCAATGAACGAGGAACCTAAATTGAACCATCAATTTCCTTTTTCTTTTTTTCTTTTTTAAAAATAAAATAAAATAAAATATTAGTTTATTTTCAAAATTGCCAATTTCTTGTTGGAACTTTCCTCCCATCAGTACGCTAAAGATTTTCTCTTTTTCCCTTTTCCTTTTTTCACACATATACCTTTTTTAAATTCCATTTATAATTTTCAATTACCTTAATTTTTATTTTTATTTTATATAAATAATAATAATAATAATAATAATTCCATGTCCCTTTCTTTTCATATACTATAGAAATTCTGTCTTTTTTTTTTTTCTTTTTTAGTTTTCAACTATTTTTCTATACTATAGCAGGATATAAATGACGTAACATATTTCTTTTTGTTATTCCACCTTTCATTTTCGTGTTCCAACGATAATATATAATAAATTGAGTACTAAAAGAGAAAAACTCGGTGTTTTGTTCTTTCTTAAACAGAAGTAAAGAAACGTGAGAACAAATATTTAGATTTTTCTTAAAGATAAGGATCTAATATAAATCTTATCCCGACTTAAACGATAATTACGTCATATATATAATAATTTTAATTTTTTAAAAAATTAAATCAATCCAAATATAGGGATTCCTCATAGGAGCATTGATGGAAGTATATTCCCTCCCAACTCACTTTCAACGTCATCCCTATTTGATTATTTGCAAATTACTCCCCAATTTGATTTTTATTTTTATTTTAGTCCCTAAATTTTAGATTTATTAATCATTTTCACTTTAAAAATTGTGTGTTTATTTTAATTTTTAAAATAAAAAAAAAGAATGATCTTTTTAATTCTTATATTTACTTCTTTTAACAAAAACAAAGTGACTTCGTGAATAATAATTATTCTTTCAAAAATTTACATATATATATATATATATATATATAGTAGGGTGAATCAACCACATCACCCACCCAAACAAAACAAGTCATGTCACAAAGGGGACAATTAGATCTCATTCAATTAATGGGTTAACACACAACCCTTTGATGATGGAAAAGGAATCATTTTCCCCTCTCCCACCTCCTTGGATGGGGTGATCGACACGTGTCACCTTCTATAATACTTTAAATCCACCGCTATCAAACATTGTTCGTTTTAGTCTGTTACATATACCCGTCAGTCTTACGATTTTAAAAAACTGTCTGTTAGGAAGAAGTTTCTACATGTTTATAACAAATGTTTCATCCTCCCCTCCAACCAACGTGGAATTTCACAGTTTGTTAATAGTGGACTTGAGTGGTTATACTTCCATACTCCTCGTCCCTCAATCCAATATTTAAAAAAATTTCTCCTAATTTCTTAGGTAAAAGCAATGGAATTTATTTTCAATATACTAAAAATCGATAATCGAATACGAGTTTAACTCACAACTAGTCAATCCATTCATGCAAATTATCTAATAAAGTTTTGCATTCAATGTCAACAAAAATGGTTGATTGACCTAAAAATAAATCACATGGCATGTTTTATATGGTCCCCTCTCCTTTCGTTCCTAAACTATTGAAAAGCATTCAGTTCTATATACATCATTTTTTTTTTCCATTTATCTTTAATGCTCTAATAAATAATTGACAACACACGACTATTCGACAATAATACGTTAGATGTTCTTCGATCATTTCTATAATCTTAAATATATGAATAGAATTTAAAATTAAATTAAATTAAATATATATCACGAAAGTGTCCATCAACTCCATATATCTAGATTTTATAAAACCGACTCTTAAAAAAAATACGTAAAATGAATAATTGGAAAGAATAATCTAAAATATTTTTATATAAATTATAATTTTTTTTATCATATTAGTGTTAATAATCCTAAAATTAGTATATTTTTAATTTTGACTTAAACTCAAACAATAATAACAACAATAAAAAATAATAATTCATTCATCTATGTCGCATAAATTTTTCTATTATATTTATTACTATAATTATAAAAACGGTGGAGACAACTACAACCTAACAACATAACAACACATACAAGGGACATAATTTGACATGTTTTATATTGCAAAACTTTATATTAAATTTTATTTTTTTTTTCAGAATTTTCAAAATTGTTCTATAAATAATCTCAAATTTTAAAAATTAACACGTCAGCACAAAATTTAAAAATTAAAAAAATGAATGTAATAGAACCCAATTAAAAAAAATGAACGTAACATTATTTATAGTTAAATATAGAACCCTAGTTCAGCTACCACGTCAAGATGATGTCATAAATATTTAATGAAACAAAAAAAAACTCAAATATTATTTCTAAAATAAAAATTTCAAATTATAATAAAACAATTTAATAGACACGGTGAGGTTTTGGGTCACATCTTAAACCTACAAAAACATAATAATAATAATAATAATAATAAGAACTTCAATGGTTACTTTCTTTACTTAATCCCGAGGAAAAGGTAGCACTTAGTGTGCTTCCCATTAGTTCCCTAATACATGAATCATTAAATAAATAAATAAATAAAAAAATAAATAAAACTTTTTGAGGCATATAAGTTGCATGCCAACACTACTTTTTTTTGTATCCAAATAATCTTTTAGAAAGAGCTTTGTGTTCTCTTTAATATCCATTTTCCCTAAAGGAAATATTTTTTAGTTACCTTATAAGTTTAATTAAATTTTAAATTTATAAAAATTTAAGTTAATAGTAAATAAAATTTTAAAATTTAAATTTATATAGGTATTTTATGAATTTAAGGAAAAGAAAATTAAGGGAAAGTAAATTAAATAAAAAAAATTAGGTAAAGGGAATCTGAAGGGGATAAGGATGAAAGCAAAAGAAAAAAGAAAGAAGATAATTGGGGAGAGAGAAATTTTAGAGAGAGAAAGAGAAGGGAGGGTATGGCCCACAAAGGTTAAGGGATGTGCCTTGCTTAGCCTACAAAGCGTGCTCCTTTCTAATCCAATTCACTGCCCACCACACCACTTTATAATGCTTGCTGTCTTTTTTCTTTTTTCTTTTTTTTTTTTTCTTTTTCAAAAATAAAAAATATATATATATATATATATTTTTTTTTGTCTTCTTTCTTTTTTCCCACCACCTTTTGTCTTTCTTTCCTAAGATTTTCTCATTCAATCTCAAACACATTCTCTCATCTACATGTCCCTTCCCTTGTCCCTCTTCACCACTTCTCTCTCCTCCAAACCCCAAATATACACCTAAATTTTTTAATATAATTTTTATTTTTTAAAAATATAAACGTATCACTCGAATGCTACTGACCCAGAAGATCTAATTTCCTAAGATCCCACGTTGATTTGAGAGAGAAACAAGTGATTGGAGAGAGGAACGAGTGTCAACGAGAACGTTCGCCTTGAAGTGACTGAATCATGAGATCTCACATCAATTAGAGAGCGAAGAACGACACACTAAAGTAAAAAAATAATATATATTTTTTAATTCTCCATCCCCATTACAACAAGTGGCACCTCTAAATCAGTTCCCCTAATTGTCCCACTCTAACTTCCATCCATTTATTGCCACGTAGCTAAAATTTAAATCACTTATTTATATATTATTTTTTTTAAGTGGCTCCAAACCTACCAAAACTTTCAAAATAATTGCACATATAATTAGAGTATACGAGATATCAATATGATTGATAATTATGTTAATTGATTACCCTTTTATTAAGTATAATCAATTAATTGAGAATTATATGCTACTCTAATATGAACATAAAATTAATTATAATTAAAAATATATTTCTTTTAACAAATTATTTTAATTATTTTGGTAGCTAAAAAGGACAAAAACACAAATTTCAAAATCCGCAATTTTATAATTGGAGAGAATCATACAAATTTATATAAAATAATGTTTAAAAAATGCGTGTTACAAATGCATAACGTCAATACTATGATGTAATTATCTTAAGTAATTGCCATTAAAAATACATTAATCGCTTATCATTTGTGAATCTAAACCCTATCTGACTCTTACGGGTCAATGGGAAATAGGGCATGTGCATAGCCCACATGGACAACCACGCATGTCACAAGGACATTATAAAATTATGATATGAGATAAGACCTTAGTTAATTATAATATTATTAATACATGTGTTTTTTTTTAATAATAATAATAAAGAATAATTAATGCAAGTATATAAATTTTTATTAGTTATCACTCTCCAATAGTCGAGAGTTAAATTACCTCTCTAATTGATGAAGAAATTAGAAGTTCGAATCTTCCGTCGACCAACATGATTATGGATTCAGTACGACAAAATAATAATAATAATAAGATAATAGGACGAATTCATATTAGTAACGCTTCATGAAAGGGACTATCTCATTTGTATTTAAGAATAAACTTTTGTGGTAATTTTACATTAAAAATTCCCACTACCTCATCACACCTTTCCAAGCAAATTACTATATATATATAATTAATTATTTTTTATTATACCATCAAAACTTAATTTCTACAAAAATTCTGAGTGGGCCCTCTTCCAAGAAAAAAAAAAAATTAACCAATAAGATTACGTCTCTATTGAGTTTCCAACCCCCAAAAGAATATAATATAAAATAATATAACAATATTTTCAACCCTTCATATATTTGTCCTATTCTATGAATGAATAAATTTTATACTAGGTTGTCACACTCCCATGAATTTATTCCACTCATTAATATATGCCTAATATTGAAATTTAAATATTTTGGATTATATTTTTATTTTTGTTTATAATTAAAATAGGAGATAAGAACGAAGATATGGAAGGATTTTCAGTCCGAGTTCGACTCGGTGGCATCTCTAATTCACTCGACTGGAAGCGAAAGAGAAGGATTAAATAAAAGAGATGAAGGATGAGCACGGCAACATATAAAAAAAAACGGAGGAAGTGAGGCATGTGGGTGTGATTTGGGATGAGTTATTGTTGGGGTTAGGGATATATATATTATATGAAGCTTTTGAAGGAAAGCGATGTGGGAGGAAGTTTCCCTTTTTTCAATCCCAAATCTATAGCTATGAGTTGCTTAGTTTTGTCATCCATTTCTGGTTACATTTTCTTTTCCTTTTCCATTTCTTTTTACTGTAATCATAACTCTCAACCCCATAAAAACAAGAACAAAAAATTCAAAGCTTTTGAAAGCCTTGTAAAAGATGAAGAAGAAGAAGAAGAAGCAGCAAAGATTGAATCAAAATGATGGAATGTGAGGCCAAAGTGTTTTGTTGTGTACAGTGAGTGATTCAATCCAAATCATGAAAGTTGATGTCTGTGAATAATTTAATGGAAGGAAGGAGGAAGAGAGAGAGACAGCATAAAGTTTCCACCATTGATGCATATCTTGAAAGCTTCCAAGAGCTGTCTGGAATATCTTGTTCACAGGCATGCATACAAACTGGCTCATGTTTAGGACTGTCATTTGTTTTTATTATCAATACTTCCCTGGCCCCCACCTCCCTCCCTCTCCCCTGATTCGGAACCGAAACAACTCCCTATAGGCCGAAGCGAATAATATCTACTAGTAGTGGGTTTGAGCTATTACAAATGGTATTAGACAGTGTGTCAGGGAGGTGGATTGTGAGATTCCACGTCGGTTTCTCCCTAGATATGTAACGGGCCAAAACTGACAATATTTGGTAGCGATGGATCGTTGTACAATAATACAGCCTGATACCCAATACAATCTTTATACCATACTACAACTCTTTTCTTTCTCTCTCTCTCTTTTATGTCACCAAATATATAGAACACATTCCAAACCAGCTTTCTTATTGCCTCTGCCTCCTCCACAGCCTGTCAAACCTGAATTATTAGCACCAGGGATTCTAATTTTATAGTCAGAGGCTGTTTGCTTTACTGTTTCTTCCAAAGCAAACCAAAGGGAAGGGATATTTTTGGTGATTTGATTGGAGGCTTTCTTCATAGTCATCAGGGAATTGGAAACTGGAAACTGGATTTGTTTTGATGCCCAACAAAGCTCTGGCTTTGGCATGAAGAACACAGAAGAAGAACATGTTCAATGATCATCATCCTCCTGGCTGCTCTTTCTCTATCAGGTCAATCCCACTTCAAATCTCTTCACTTTTTCATATCTAAATCTCTACTTTTGCTGCAGATTCGATGGGTTTGTTTAAATCCCAGAAAAAAAACGAATCAAAATGCTTCTAAATTTGCTGGGATTGCTCAATTATCAGTGATTTTAGCCACAAATCCTCTGTTTTTCTCTGTCTTAACCCTTCTGAGAAATTCATCTGATAGAGCACAATTTAAAGGGCTAGGAAGAACCACCTACTAGATCTCTCTCTCTCCATCACCAAAAGATTGAATTTTGAAATTTGAACTCATTACTTCCTTGATGCATGCCTTAATTTTGCCTTAAGACAGTAGAAATTGGTGAAGTAGACTCTGTCTCCATCGACATCTCAGTGGCTGTACACAATTCACACCCACCCCACTTAATTGTCGAACATAACTTTTGCCTAAATTTTCTTTGTGGGTTTCAAGAATGTTTTGTCTTTGTAGTCCTACATTATTTTTGATACCCATTTGGTTTCAGGCATGGGAACAAGACTTGAACCCACTTTCAATCCTTTACCCAACTCTGCCCACACTACCAACACCTTCATAGTTAGAAGAGTGCATGAGTGGCACCATTTTCAGAGCTCAACAACAAGGCTTCCCCACAAATTCTATACTTCTGCCATGACTGGATCACTTGACAAGATGCTGCAAAAAGGAGATGTGGATGCCATAAGAAAGACAATGCAGGGGCATGAAGATGTGTTCAAGAATCAGGTAAGATAGAGTTTATAGGCGTTTGTTGAAGCAAAACTGGTTGAATTTGAATATATGGCTTGCAGGTGAAGGAACTCCATCGGCTGTATAGTGTTCAGAAGATGCTGATGGAAGAGGTGAGGAGAAAATCAATGAACCATTTGCAGTTCAAAAACAGGGAAAATCAATCAGAACAGAGCAGTGGAGGGGGACTGATTTTGAAGCTTCAGAGCTTGAGATCAGATGATCCGAGCAGTGGGAGCTGTTCTGGAGACAACATGAGAATAATGTCAAGAGGGTTTGATCTTGAAAGGCCTGCAGAGGAGGACATGTCGACGGGAGTTAGCGCTGTCGACGAAGACCGAGCCGGGCCGAGCAAGATGAACACAGGTGATGGTTGTGAAGAGGAAGACAGTGATGTTGAGCTAACTCTAAGCATTGGTGGTAGTGTCAGGAAGAAGAGATCAAAATCAGAAAGAGGTGAAGAATGCAGTGACCCAAGCACACCCATGAGCAGCTCAAGTGGAACATGTGATCAGGAAACAAAACGGCCACATTGGCTGTTCCAAAGTTTAAAGCTCAAGTAGAAGAAGCTGATAACAAGAACAGGTTCACATTATTAACAAAATTTTATCCAATTGAGATTCTAATAAAAGGGATGTCTGAGATGCCCATTTGTGGCTGCATATACAACTCTTGTTTTTGTATACTCTTACTCCATTTCTTTCTCCGAAAGCTAACCGTCTAAGTCAATCACTAGCAGATATTGTTCTATTTAGACTTTTCAAGTTTTAAAACACGTTTACTGAGGAGAGGTTTCCACACCTTTATAAAGAATGTTTTGTTCACCTCTACGATCGATGTGAGATATCATTCGGGAGATGCCAATACAAAGGGAAGGGGGTGAAGGGATGAAAAAGTGGGTTATGGGGAAATGGCTAGTTGCTTGCTTTGTTGACCAGATAGAGCTATAGAGAGACAGAGATGATATGATGATGGTGCTTAAAGTTAATGCGATCACTACTCAACGTGCGTGCTCCTCCGTACGTAACCCATTTTGTCTTGTGGGATGTCTCTGTCTTTGCCCCCATCTAAACTTTTGCTTTTCTAACTCTTAACTACTTTTTATTCATTTTAATTCATTTATAATTAACCCCATCATCATTTTATTTTCTAATTTTTTTTTTATTAAACCTTTCAAAAAAAAAAAAAAAAAAAAAATTT
>NW_019268548.1:1892062-1896652 GCF_002738365.1 Cucurbita moschata | reverse complement strand
TATTTTCTAATTTTTTTTTTATTAAACCTTAAAAAAAAAAAAAAAAAAAAAAATTTACTTACCCAGTAACCGCTCAAATCCACCCGCCATTCATAATTTTAAAATCCAAATATGTGGTGGATTTGAGCTATTACAAATGGTATCAAAGCCAGACACCGGGCAATGTGACTGTAAAGACACTGACAAGGGAAGTAGATTGTGAAATCCAAAGAACGAATAGAAGAACGAAGTCATGTTATATATATATATAATATAAATAAATCACACCTTTTATTTAGAAATGAACAAAAAAAAAAAAAAATGAGAGGACTGGTTTTTACAATGCTGTACAATTCCATCCTCAATCATCAATAAACACAACTATAAGTAGACTGCTATATATATCCCTCCCTCTTCCTTCTTTTTTTTTTTTTTAATTTTTATTTTTAATAATTAAAACACACAAAAAAAAAAATGATAAAAAAAACCAAAATTGCTCTCATCAAACCAATTCTCACAGAATATATCACACAACTATCTCATCTGCTAGTGAAAGCTAAGACACATTCAAACCAATCAAGAACAGCTCTGAGTGTATGTATGGGACAGCAGAAACAGCTTAAAATGCACTGACGCTCTCCATCAACAACTTTGAGTTACAAATCTGCCAACCAACAAAATTACTGCAATCAATCACTAACGACTTATAGAACGCCAAAAGAACGAATCGATACTGTCGTAAAGAACACCACTACCTACCAGCATCCACAACTCGACGACGAGCAATCAAAGGGCATTGTTAGCAAGGAGTTCTAGAACAGATGCAAGGCCATTTTAAGTTTGTTCTGCTTCCATTTAGGTAGCTTATAGAAAGCATCCTTTGTCATTCCAAATTTCTCCTTGAACTCCGTCATTGATAGGTATGTCTGCTCGTTTCAAATTCGACATGTAAGAACTCGACGTTGATAAAAAAATATTGCTGTGAATGGTTATGCTTACCTCTCGCTTCGTCACGTCGATGTCTGAAGCTGGAGAACTCGATGTCGTTGTAAGGGATTCGTATGGATGTATTGTGAGACCTTCCTCGTCTTCAACTTCGCCCTCCTTTGCATCTTCCACTATAGTAAGAGATTCTATTCTGTTGCTCATGGAGGTCTCCTTCTTGTCCAACTCTGGGATAGGCTTGGAGACACCTAGCGTCCCTTACCAAATACAAAAGAAAAGCAATTCTGTTAAGTTGGAAATTTGTGATGGTTGCAACCGAACTGTGGCGAAACTTAGATGAACTCGTACCCTTGAAAGAGCGAGGTATAATAGCTTCTCGAGCGGGCGGTGGCTGTTCGAAACTTGCACTAAGTGCTGCTATGGCTGCATTTTTAGAAGCCAGCCTTGATGACTCAGTAGTAACAGATTTGGGGTACAGCCTTCTAACCATTGGAGGAGGAGTAGAAAGATTTCTAGCACTTGGGTTCTCAAAGTTTGCAGCTAATGCATTGAAAGCAGGTGACCTTCCTCTCACACGAACTCGATCAGGACTAAACGACACACTCCTCGACCGCTGTGCTTTCTCTGGCACACTACTCGACCTCCCTCCATACATTACAGGAGCTCTCCGCTTCGGTTTCTGATAAAAGATCATGAAGCCATCAAAAAAGAATGCTAACTACACAGATAATGTAGATATGTTTCAAAGCAATAGATAATTCTGAAAAGAAACTGAATAAAAAGGATAGAAGAACTAGAAAATGACTTGCATTTATAGCAGCAGCGCCATCATTTTTAACTAATGCAAGCTTTCTCTGAAACGAATTTCCATGCATCTGTATTCAAATATTTAAAAGATTCAGATAAAACAAGCAATCAGATTATTGTCACAGAATTGTACTCAATAAGCATATGATTCTCACGTCAGATTTTGCAGAATCCCATGAGAAGAAACGTGTGAAGAAAGGCGGTTCACTTCCTTCCATGACGATATATATCGGAGTTTCGCGTGATAATTTTTCATGAAAAAAATCAATCTCAAGAAATTTCTGTTCAGAATTCGAAAAAGAATCAAAATAAGCATTCATTATATGCCCAGAAAACTACCTCTTGATGACTGGTGGAAGAAACAAGTCAGAGCAATAAAACGTACCTCCCCAATTCTTAAAGCATGCAGTTTTGTCTTGGGGTCAACCTGTTGCCCGACCCAAACAAAGATCTGAGAGTGACAACTAAGAATGTCAATATCTTCTGCCATCAAATCATCTTGCCCAAAGTTGTATATCTCATCAACCTGCAATGACATCAAATTTTAACAAGAAACCAAGGAACTTGGTGCATTACTTCTAAGAACTCCAGTTTTAAGTTCCAAGATAGAATAAGAAGAGAATACCTTCAAAATTTCTGCATAATGCCGCCATTTCCGGAGCGAAATCGATGCGATGAACGAAGTTAAAGACTTATAAACGGGGAAAAATAGAACGATAACGACGAAAGATCGAAATACAATTGTATACACCTTTTGAATAATTGCAAGAAAACAAGTGTGGATCGCTCTCAACAACCATTGCAATTTTCTGACTTGGGTATTCCGTTTTTCCTCCCAACAAACCCCAAAATAGTTCAGACTCTGCGCCTTCCTTGTACGGCTTGGATTGACAGTTTGGCTGCAGAAAATTGGAAATCATATGAGAAGCTATTTTGGTAGTGGCAGCTTGATTCATAATGGCCATATAACTAACTAATCACCTTGATCATATCCAGAAATCTTTCAACAAGCTCCTGGTGATCAGTGGTGGTAAGGCTTCCAAACCAAGTAAAAACAGTAGACCCTCTATACAAAATGTAACAATAAGAGGAATTCAAAGAGGATCCAACCTGTGGGAACAGAACAAGAACAAACAATGATTTGTATATTAGCATATGAAGTATTATGCACAGCAGAAGACATTGGGATGAGAGCAACGTACTGCTTCAACTTGAATTGCTTGCATATTCTCAGGGCCAGAGCCCTGAACTCGAAACAATGCAATACTGTGTCTCGAATTTGTCACGTCTGAAATGCCATTTTCTGCAATGTAATTCTTGTATCCATCACTCAACCCACCCTGAAAAATTTTTGTTAGTCAACTTCATGTAATACAATTGTATGTATTTCCATTAAGTTACCCAAGCATACCTTAAAAACAATAAATCTCTGAAAAATTGAATAGAACTGGACTGGTTCATATCCTTCATAAATACAAGCCTAGCATGAAACCAAGATGATATCATTATCCTCAATTGGAGACGCCATTGTATATAAGAGCGGACAATTTAAACAGTGGAAGCAACCTGGACAGGCAAGAACTTCAGTGATTCCACCATCTGGCTGGCCAGCGATAAAGCAGAAGCTCTTTCTCCCTATTTCAAGAGTAATTTACTACTAAGATATTCCTCGAAGAACAGATAATAAGTAAATAGAATCAAACCCACAAGGGTGTTGAGGCTTTCCAATTATCATTATTCAAATATTTTCTATGCTTCAAGCATGATATGATCCATTTGTATTTATAAGTTTAAGTACCTCAACACTTTGTTTACCAAACCATGTTCCAACCAGATATTCTTCCTTGTCTTCTCCCGAGTAAGAATATTGGAAAATATAGCAATCTCCACTGTAAAATTTTGATTGATCAGAGACAGGAAGTAGAAGCTTTTCCTGGCCACTGACACGCCACACCTGTTAGACAACGGAGTTTTCATCATAGGGTAAATCATTTATACCAACTGTTTGGATCATGTGTCTATCAATCAATAAATTTCTGGTTAGTTTCCAATGATTCCCAAGACACCCGTCGTCAAGTTCGTCGTCCTACATTCAAACTGATTGCGAAGCAAATATTCATTTAATTCGTACATCCCACGTTATCTGTAACAGCTCAAGCTCACCGCTAGTAGATATTGTCCGCTTTGGCCCGTTATGTATCGCCGTCAACCTCACGATTTTAAAACGCGTCTGCTAGGGAGAGGTTTCCACACCCTTATAAGGAATGCTTTGTTCCCCTCTCCAACCAACGTGGATCTCACATTATCTGTTCCTTCTTTTGCCATAGTATCATCATTTGCAGAATGGTTCATAGAACCTTATGGAGAAGAGAAGAAAGAGAAATATTTTTCGAATTACCTGTAGATTTCCTGTACAATCAATGTAAGGACGAGGTTCCTCTCTTACAGGTTCAGCTTTCAAAAGACCCTTCACATTAAATCCTTGGCGTTTCAAAAGTGCTAAAAAAATAACCAAAAAAAGAGAGAGGGGGGGGAGAGAGTTCATCAAACAATAGCTGGAGAAATGTCAACATTACAATGAAAACCAAACGATTTAATGAAAAAAAAAAAAAAAAAAAAAAAAAATTCTAAAATACTCAGTAAGTGACCCCCTATCGGGATTATGCGACAAACACATGCAATGAAATGATGGGACCTATCGTTCCGTTTCGTTTCGTTTCGTTTCATTTCGTTTTCCATACGGTGTAATCTTAACAGGTAATCGTGGACGTGTACCATATACTCTACACGCAGCCCATACGTGCGAGTATGGGCTCACCAGCTAGTTCGCACACCGCTGGGCCACTGTCCCTAGCCGGT